>NC_092732.1:42387473-42563707 GCF_047496885.1 Scyliorhinus torazame | reverse complement strand
TGCTGGAGGATGGGGGAATGTTTGGGATTTGAAAGGCGATGAGGTGCTGGTTCTGTGTGTGTGTGTGTGTGTGTGTGTGTGTGTGTGTGTGTGAGTGTGAATCTTCACTTCCGCCCTGCCCTGCCACATTCCTCTCCTCCGATTGGAACTGCCGACTGCACAGGAACTGAGTAAAGTTCAGCCCCCCCCCCCAAGGGCGCATTCTCCCTGGTCAGCCTGGCAGATCAGCCGCAGCCTGAGGCACTCACGCTTCAACACTCCCAGCGGGGGGTGGGGGGGGGGTGGGGGGGGGTACAGTTACGGTTGCTGATCCTGTGTGTCTGTCTCTGTCTGTCATGTGTGTCTGTGTCTGGCTGTCGTGCCTGTGTGTCTGTCTGTCTGTCTGGTGTGTGTGTGTTTGTTTGTCTTGTGTGTGACTGGCTGTCTGTGTGTGTCTGTCTGTCTGTGTGCCTCTCTGTGTGTGTGTCTGTGTGTCAGCCTGTCCGGGTAATGCTGAAAGATGGGGTTCTCACTAACTGACGGAGAATTTTGCTGTTCTTGTTCCAGGCTCCCGTGTGTTCCTCCTTTGAGATGAGTGACCGGCTGGTGGGGGTCAGGTTACTGATGGGTAAGAACGAGGTGTCTGGGGGCGGAGGGCTGCTGATGGATTCTGCTTCAAGGCGAGAGGGGGGGTTAAACGTTGAGATGGGGAGGGGTTGATTGATTGAGATTTATTGTCACGTACCGAGTGAAAAGCATTTTTCTGCGTCCAAGGGAATGGACACACTACGTGTATGCAGCAGACAAAACAGAATATTCGGCAGAGTACATCGAGAAATAGTCATTGGTTACAGAGTGGAGGGTCAGAGAGGTAGTGACAGCGTTCAATCCTGTGTTGAATTGTAGCTCGAGCACTCAGCTCCCACTTGCCCTCCAGCACTCACTCTCTCTCCTCTCTTGTCTGTATCTTTAGTTAGGGGAATGGCCGTTGCCAGTCAGGAGTCCCTCTCGCTGTGATTCAGTCCTCTGTTGTCAGACTCTGCATCCACGTCACCCTCTCTGTGGCCTCAGAGTTGTGGTCTCAGAGTTTCTCTTTAATTGAGAGTCCCACAGCCCTGCCCTCGTCTATATTTACATTACTTGTAATTTGGGGTCCCATCCAATTAATCCCTTGAAAGACGCGTCAATAAATATCCTGTTGATGTGTTAAATCCACGGGGAGTAGCATCTCCTTCGCACTGTCAGAGGGTCAGTACTGAGGGAGTGTCGCACTGTGGGAGGGTCAGTACTGAGGGAGCGCCGCACTGTCAGTGGGTCAGTACTGAGGGAGCGCCGCACTGTCAGAGGGTCAGTACTGAGGGAGTGCCGCACTGTCAGAGGGTCAGTACTGAGGGAGTGCCGCACTGTCAGAGGGTCAGTACTGAGGGAGTGCCGCACTGTCAGAGGGTCAGTACTGAGGGAGTGCCGCACTGTCAGAGGGTCAGTACTGAGGGAGTGCCGCACTGTCAGAGGGTCAGTACTGAGGGAGCCGCACTGTCAGAGGGTCAGTACTGAGGGAGTGCCGCACTGTCAGAGGGTCAGTACTGAGGGAGTGCCGCACTGTCAGAGGGTCAGTACTGAGGGAGTGCCGCACTGTCAGAGGGTCAGTACTGAGGGAGTGCCGCACTGTCAGAGGGTCAGTACTGAGGGAGTGCCGCACTGTCAGAGGGTCAGTACTGAGGGAGTGCCGCACTGTCAGAGGGTCAGTACTGAGGGAGTGCCGCACTGTCAGAGGGTCAGTACTGCACTGTCAGAGGGTCAGTACTGAGGGAGCCGCACTGTCAGAGGGTCAGTACTGAGGGACTGCCGCACTGTGGGAGGGTCAGTACTGAGGGAGTGCCGCACTGTCAGAGGGTCAGTACTGAGGGAGTGCTGCACTGTCAGAGGGTCAGTACTGAGGGAGTGCCGCACTGTGGGAGGGTCAGTACTGAGGGAGTGCCGCACTGTCAGAGGGTCAGTACTGAGGGAGTGCCGCACTGTCAGAGGGTCAGTACTGAGGGAGTGCCGCACTGTCAGTTGGTCAGTACTGAGGGAGAGCCGCACTGTGGGAGGGTCAGTACTGAGGGAGTGCTGCACTGTCAGAGGGTCAGTACTGAGGGAGTGCTGCACTGTCAGAGGGTCAGTACTGAGGGAGTGCCGCACTGTCAGAGGGTCTGTACTGAGGGAGTGCCGCACTGTCAGAGAGTCAGTACTGAGGGAGCGCCGCACTGTCAGAGGGTCAGTACTGAGGGAGTGCCGCACTGTCAGAGGGTCAGTACTGAGGGAGAGCCGCAATGTCAGAGGGTCAGTACTGAGGGAGTGCCGCACTGTCAGAGGGTCAGTACTGAGGGAGTGCCGCACAGTCATAGAGTCAGTACTGAGGGAGCGCCGCAGTGTCACAGGGTCAGTACTGAGGGAGTGCTGCACTGTCAACGGGTCAGTACTGATGGAGCGCCGCACTGTCAGAGGGTCAGTACTGAGGGAGTGCTGCACTGTCAGAGGGTCAGTACTGAGGGAGCGCCGCACTGTCAGAGGGTCAGTACTGAGGGAGCGCAGCACTGTCAGAGAGTCAGTACTGAGGGAGCGCCGCACTGTCACAGGGTCAGTACTGAGGGAGTGCTGCACTGTCAGAGGGTCAGTACTGAGGGAACGTTTCCAGACGCTGTGGGCTCCGTTGCCGGGTCAAACTCAATCCTTGTCTTTGTCTTCCAGGGGAAAAGGTTAAAGGTGAGGCTCGGAATGTCAGGAAATGCAGCTTCAACAAACAACTTTGCGAATCCATCGCCGGGAAACTGCTTTGTACAAACTTCCGAGTGGCGTTTGTCGCAGTGGAAACCGGAACGCCCCAGGTACGGAACGCCCCAGGTACGGAACGCCCCATGTACGGAACGCCCCATGTACGGAACGCCCCATGTACGAAACGCCCCAGGTACGGAACGCCCCAGGTACGGAACTGTCCCAGGCGCGGAACTGTCCCAGGTACGGAACTGTCCCAGGTGTGGAATGCCCCAGGTGCGGAACTGTCCCAGATCTGGAACGCCCCAGGTGCGGAACTGCCCTAGGTGCGGAACTGCCCCAGGTGCGGAACTGCCCCAGGTGCGGAACTGCCCCAGGTGCGGAACTGCCCCAGGTGCGGAACTGCCCCAGGTGCGGAACTGCCCCAGGTGCGGAACTGCCCCAGGTGCGGAACTGTCCCAGGTACAGAATGCCCCAAGCACGGAACGTCCCAGGTACGGAACTGTCCCAGGAACGGAACTGTCCCAGGTACAGAACTGTCCCAGATCTGGAACGCCCCAGGTACGGAACTGTCCCAGGTACGGAACTGTCCCAGGTGCGGAACTGTCCCAGGTGCGGAACTGTCCCAGGTGCGGAACTGTCCCAGGTGCGGAACTGTCCCAGGTGCGGAACTGTCCCAGGCGCGGAACTGCCCCAGGTGCGGAACTGTCCCAGGTGCGGAACTGTCTCAGGTACGGAACACCCCATGTACAGAATGCCCCAGGCACAGAACGCTCCAGGTACGGAACGTCCCAGGTGCGGAACTGTCCCAGGAAATGAACTGTCGCAGGTACAGAACGCCCCACGTACGGAACTGTCCCAGGTACGGAACTGTCCCAGATCTGGAACGCCCCAGGTACGGAACTGTCCCAGGTACGGAACTGTCCCAGGTGCGGAACTGTCCCAGGTGCGGAACTGTCCCAGGTGTGGAACTGTCCCAGGCCCGGAACTGTCCTAGGCGCGGAACTGTCCCAGGTACGGAACTGTCCCAGGTACGGAACTGTCCCAGGTACAGAATGCCCCAGGTACGGAACTGTCCCAGGTGCGGAACTGTCCCAGGTACGGAACTGTCCCAGGTACGGAACGCCCCAGGTACGGAACTGTCCCAGGTACGGAACTGTCCCAGGTACAGAATGCCCCAGGTACGGAACTGTCCCAGGTGCGGAACTGCCCCAGGTGCGGAACTGTCCCAGGTACAGAATGCCCCAAGCACGGAACGTCCCAGGTGCGGAACTGTCCCAGGTGCGGAACTGTCCCAGGTGCGGAACTGTCCCAGGTGCGGAACTGTCCCAGGTGCGGAACTGTCCCAGGTGCGGAACTGTCCTAGGCACGGAACTGCCCCAGGCACGGAACTGTCCCAGGAGCGGAACTGTCCTAGGCACGGAACTGTCCCAGGCGCGGAACTGCCCCAGGTGCGGAACTGCCCCAGGTGCGGAACTGTCCCAGGTGCGGAACTGTCCCAGGTGCGGAACTGTCCCAGGTGCGGAACTGTCCCAGGTGCGGAACTGTCCCCGGTGCGGAACTGTCCCAGATCTGGAACGCCCCAGGTACGGAACTGTCCCAGGTGCGGAACTGTCCCAGATCTGGAACGCCCCAGGTGCGGAACTGTCCCAGGTGCGGAACTGTCCCAGGTGCGGAACTGTCCCAGGTGCGGAACTGTCCCAGGTGCGGAACTGCCCCAGGTGCGGAACTGTCCCAGACACGGAACGCCCCAGGCACGGAACTGTCCCAGGTACGGAACGCTCCAGGTGCGGAACTGCCCCAGGTGCGGAACTGCCCCAGGTGCGGAACTGCCCCAGGTGCGAAACTGTCCCAGGTGCGGAACTGTCCCAGGTGCGGAACTGCCCCAGGTGCGAAACTGCCCCAGGTGCGGAACTGCCCCAGGTGCGGAACTGCCCCAGCTACGGAACGTCCCAGGTGCGGAACTGTCCCAGGTGCGGAACTGTCCCAGGTGCGGAACTGTCCCAGGTGCGGAACTGTCCCAGGAGCGGAACTGCCCCAGGCGCGGAACTGCCCCAGGCACGGAACTGTCCCAGGTGCGAAACTGCCCCAGGCACGGAACTGTCCCAGGTGCGGAACTGCCCCAGGTGCGGAACTGTCCCAGGCCCGGAACTGTCCTAGGCACGGAACTGTCCTAGGCACGGAACGCCCCATGTACAGAATGCCCCAGATACGGAACTGTCCCAGGAACGGAACTGTCCCAGGTACAGAACGCCCCAGGTACGGAACTGTCCCAGGTATGGAACGCCCCAGGTACGGAACTGTCCCAGGTGCGGAACTGTCCCAGGTGCGGAACTGTCCCAGGTGCGGAACTTTCCCAGGTCTGGAACACCCCAGGTACGGAACAGTCCCAGGTGCGTAACTGTCCCAGGTCTGGAACGCCCCAGGTACGGAACTGTCCCAGGTGCGGAACTGTCCCAGATCTGGAACGCCCCAGGCGCGGAACTGTCCCAGGTGCGGAACGCCCCAGGCGCGGAACTGTCCCAGGTGCGAAACTGTCCCAGGTGCGGAACTGCCCCAGGTACGGAACTGCCCCAGGTGCGAAACTGTCCCAGGTGCGGAACTGTCCCAGGTGCGGAACTGTCCCAGGTGCGGAACTGCCCCAGGTGCGGAACTGTCCCAGGTGCGGAACTGTCCCAGGTACGGAACTGTCCCAGGCCCGGAACTGTCCCAGGTACGGAACTGTCCCAGGTACGGAACTGTCCCAGGTGCGGAACTGCCCCAGGCGCGGAACTGTCCCAGGCACGGAACTGCCCCAGGCGCGGAACTGTCCCAGGTGCGGAACTGTCCCAGGTGCGGAACTGTCCCAGGCCCGGAACTGTCCCAGGTACGGAACTGCCCCAGGTGCGGAACTGCCCCAGGCGCGGAACTGTCCCAGGTACGGAACTGTCCCAGGTGCGGAACTGTCCCAGGCACGGAACTGTCCCAGGCGCGGAACTGCCCCAGGTGCGGAACTGTCCCAGGCCCGGAACTGTCCCAGGCGCGGAACTGTCCCAGGCGCGGAACTGTCCCAGGTGCGGAACTGTCCCAGGCGCGGAACTGTCCTAGGCACGGAAAGCCCCATGTACAGAATGCCCCAGGCACAGAACGCTCCAGGTACGGAACGTCCCAGGAACGGAACTGTCCCAGGTACAGAACGCCCCACGTACGGAACTGTCCCAGGTACGGAACTGTCCCAGATCTGGAACGCCCCAGGTACGGAACTGTCCCAGGTGCGGAACTGTCCCAGGTGCGGAACTGTCCCAGGCCCGGAACTGTCCTAGGCACGGAACGCCCCATGTACAGAATGCCCCAGGCATGGAACGCCCCAGGTACGGAACCGTCCCAGGTACGGAACTGTCCCAGGAACGGAACTGTCCCAGGTACAGAACGCCCCAGGTACGGAACTGTCCCAGGTACGGAACTGTCCCAGGTACGGAACTGTCCCAGATCTGGAACGCCCCAGGTGCGAAACTGTCCCAGGTACGGAACTATCCCAGGTGCGGAACTGTCCCAGGAACGGAACTGTCCCATGCACAGAACGCTCCCAGGTACGGAACGTCCCAGGTGCGGAACTGTCCCAGGTGCGGAACTGTCCCAGGTGCGGAACTGTCCCAGGTGCGGAACTGCCCCAGGTGCGGAACTGCCCCAGGTGCGGAACTGCCCCAGGTGCGGAACTGTCCCAGGAGCGGAACTGTCCCAGGTGCGGAACTGTCCCAGGTGCGGAACTGCCCCAGGAGCGGAACTGTCCCAGGTACAGAACGCCCCATGCACAGAACGCTCCAGGTACGGAACTGTCCCAGATCTGGAACGTCCCAGGTGCGGAACGCCCCAGGCGAGGAACTGTCCCAGGTGCGGAACTGTCCCAGGTGCGGAACTGTCCCAGGTGCGGAACTGTCCCAGGTGCGGAACTGTCCCAGGTGCGGAACTGTCCCAGGTGCGGAACTGCCCCAGGTACGGAACTGTCCCAGGTACGGAACGCTCCAGGTGCGGAACTGCCCCAGGTACGGAACTGCCCCAGGTACGGAACTGTCCCAGGTACGGAACTGTCCCAGGTACGGAACGCTCCAGGTGCGGAACTGCCCCAGGTACGGAACTGCCCCAGGTACGGAACTGTCCCAGGCACGGAACTGTCCCAGGCGCGGAACTGTCCCAGGTACGGAACTGTCCCAGGTACGGAACTGTCCCAGGCGCGGAACTGTCCCAGATCTGGAACGCCCCAGGCGCGGAACTGTCCCAGGCGCGGAACTGTCCCAGGCGCGGAACTGTCCCAGGTGCGGAACTGCCCCAGGTGCGGAACTGCCCCAGGTGCAGAACTGTCCCAGGTAGGTTTCCTGTCCCTCTGGGATTCCCCAGGTAGGGGGGGGCCTGCCCCTCCCAACTCCCCCAGGGAGGGGTCTGTTCCAACTGCAGCACCTGGATTATCTGTTACTTCTGCTGTGCACATGTGGATTGCCCCCTTTCCCGTGCTACAAGTGACTGCTACGCCACTCTCGGTGATGTAGATCGTCATGCCCTGATATCTGCTGCACTCTAACTTCTCACCTGGCACCTGGTTTGAGTTCTGTTCTGTCACTGCCCTCGTTGTAGCTGCCGCAGAGTCGGGCTGGATGGCGCAGGAGAGGCTGGGCCTGGGGTGAGGGAAGTGCCTGCAGTCAGGGTCTGGCCCAATGTGTGTGTGTGGGTCTGTCTCTGACCCGATATTTACCTTTACTTGTGCAGGTCGCTGAAGAAGGCAGCCTTCTGCTCGGAGCCGATGATGTCGCCCTGTCGTGTATCGACCGTGTTGTAGCAGGTAAGGCAGTTGGAGATTGTTCGATTGGGACCTGCTCGTGTCAGTGTTGTATTGGGGTTCTGCGCGTGTCTGTGTTGGATTGGGGGCTCTGCACGTGTCTGTGTTGGATTGGGGGTACTGCGCGTGTCTGTGTTGGATTGGGGGTACTGCGCGTGTCTGTGTTGTATTGGGGGCTGCGCGTGTCAGTGTTGGATTGGGGACTCTGCGCGTGTCTGTGTTGGATTGGGGGCTCTGCACGTGTCTGTGTTGGATTGGGGGCTCTGCGCGTGTCTGTGTTGGATTGGGGGCTCTGCACGTGTCTGTGTTGGATTGGGGGCTCTGCGCGTGTCTGTGTTGGATTGGGGACTCTGCGCGTGTCTGTGTTGGATTGGGGGCTCTGCGCGTGTCTGTGTTGGATTGGGGACTCTGTGCGTGTCTGTGTTGTATTGGGGACTCTGTGCGTGTCTGTGTTTGATTGGGGGCTCTGCGCGTGTCTGTGTTGGATTGGGGACTCTGTGCGTGTCTGTGTTGGATTGGGGGCTCTGTGCGTGTCTGTGTTGGATTGGGGGCTCTGCGCGTGTCTGTGTTGGATTGGGGGCTCTGCGCGTGTCTGTGTTGGATTGAGGGCTCTGTGCGTGTCTGTGTTGGATTGGGGGCTCTGCGCGTGTCTGTGTTGGATTGGGGGCTCTGTGCGTGTCTGTGTTGGATTGGGGGCTCTGTGCGTGTCTGTGTTGGATTGAGGGCTCTGCGCGTGTCTGTGTTGGATTGGGGGCTCTGTGCGTGTCTGTGTTGGATTGGGGGCTCTGTGCGTGTCTGTGTTGGATTGAGGGCTCTGTGCGTGTCTGTGTTGGATTGAGGGCTCTGTGCGTGTCTGTGTTGGATTGAGGGCTCTGCGCGTGTCTGTGTTGGATTGGGGGCTCTGTGCGTGTCTGTGTTGGATTGGGGGCTCTGTGCGTGTCTGTGTTGGATTGAGGGCTCTGCGCGTGTCTGTGTTGGATTGGGGGCTCTGTGCGTGTCTGTGTTGGATTGGGGGCTCTGTGCGTGTCTGTGTTGGATTGGGGGCTCTGTGCGTGTCTGTGTTGGATTGGGGGCTCTGCGCGTGTCTGTGTTGGATTGGGGGCTCTGCGCGTGTCTGTGTTGGATTGGGGGCTCTGTGCGTGTCTGTGTTGGATTGGGGGCTCTGTGCGTGTCTGTGTTGGATTGAGGGCTCTGCGCGTGTCTGTGTTGGATTGGGGGCTCTGTGCGTGTCTGTGTTGGATTGGGGACTCTGCGCGTGTCTGTGTTGGATTGGGGGCTCTGTGCGTGTCTGTGTTGGATTGGGGGCTCTGCGCGTGTCTGTGTTGGATTGGGGACTCTGCGCGTGTCTGTGTTGTATTGGGGACTCTGTGCGTGTCTGTGTTGGATTGGGGGCTCTGCACGTGTCTGTGTTGGATTGGGGGCTCTGTGCGTGTCTGTGTTGGATTGGGGGCTCTGCGCGTGTCTGTGTTGGATTGAGGGCTCTGTGCGTGTCTGTGTTGGATTGGGGGCTCTGCGCGTGTCTGTGTTGGATTGGGGGCTCTGTGCGTGTCAGTGTTTGATTGGGGGCTCTGTGCGTGTCTGTGTTGGATTGAGGACTCTGCGCGTGTCTGTGTTGGATTGGGGGCTCTGCGCGTGTCTGTGTTGGATTGGGGACTCTGCGCGTGTCTGTGTTGGATTGGGGGCTCTGTGCGTGTCTGTGTTGGATTGGGGGCTCTGTGCGTGTCTGTGTTGGATTGAGGGCTCTGCGCGTGTCTGTGTTGGATTGGGGACTCTGTGCGTGTCTGTGTTGGATTGAGGGCTCTGTGCGTGTCTGTGTTGGATTGGGGGCTCTGCGCGTGTCTGTGTTGTATTGGGGACTCTGTGCGTGTCTGTGTTGGATTGGGGGCTCTGCACGTGTCTGTGTTGGATTGGGGGCTCTGTGCGTGTCTGTGTTGGATTGGGGACTCTGCGCGTGTCTGTGTTGGATTGGGGGCTCTGCGCGTGTCTGTGTTGGATTGAGGGCTCTGTGCGTGTCTGTGTTGGATTGGGGGCTCTGCACGTGTCTGTGTTGGATTGGGGGCTCTGTGCGTGTCTGTGTTGGATTGGGGACTCTGCGCGTGTCTGTGTTGGATTCGGGGCTCTGCGCGTGTCTGTGTTGGATTGGGGGCTCTGCGCGTGTCTGTGTTGGATTGAGGGCTCTGTGCGTGTCTGTGTTGGATTGGGGGCTCTGTGCGTGTCTGTGTTGGATTGAGGGCTCTGCGCGTGTCTGTGTTGGATTGGGGACTCTGTGCGTGTCTGTGTTGGATTGAGGGCTCTGTGCGTGTCTGTGTTGGATTGGGGACTCTGTGCGTGTCTGTGTTGGATTGGGGGCTCTGTGCGTGTCTGCGTTGGATTGGGGGCTCTGCGTGTGTCTGTGTTGGATTGGGGGCTTTGTGCGTGTCTGTGTTGGATTGGGGACTCTGCGCGTGTCTGTGTTGGATTGGGGGCTCTGCGCGTGTCTGTGTTGGATTGGGGACTCTGTGCGTGTCTGTGTTGGATTGGGGGCTCTGTGCGTGTCTGTGTTGGATTGGGGGCTCTGCACGTGTCTGTGTTGGATTGGGGGCTCTGTGCGTGTCTGTGTTGGATTGGGGACTCTGTGCGTGTCTGTGTTGGATTGAGGGCTCTGCGCGTGTCTGTGTTGGATTGGGGACTCTGTGCGTGTCTGTGTTGGATTGGGGACTCTGTGCGTGTCTGTGTTGGATTGAGGGCTCTGCGCGTGTCTGTGTTGGATTGGGGACTCTGTGCGTGTCTGTGTTGGATTGGGGGCTGCGCGTGTCTGTGTTGGATTGGGGGCTCTGCGCGTGTCTGTGTTGGATTGGGGACTCTGTGCGTGTCTGTGTTGGATTGGGGACTCTGCGCGTGTCTGTGTTGGATTGGGGGCTCTGCGCGTGTCAGTGTTGGATTGGGGGCTCTGCGCGTGTCAGTGTTGGATTGGGGACTCTGCGCGTGTCTGTGTTGGATTGGGGACTCTGTGCGTGTCTGTGTTGGATTGAGGGCTCTGCGCGTGTCTGTGTTGGATTGGGGACTCTGTGCGTGTCTGTGTTGGATTGGGGGCTGCGCGTGTCTGTGTTGGATTGGGGGCTCTGCGCGTGTCTGTGTTGGATTGGGGACTCTGTGCGTGTCTGTGTTGGATTGGGGACTCTGCGCGTGTCTGTGTTGGATTGGGGGCTCTGCGCGTGTCAGTGTTGGATTGGGGGCTCTGCGCGTGTCAGTGTTGGATTGGGGACTCTGCGCGTGTCTGTGTTGAATTGGGGACTCTGCGCGTGTCAGTGTTGGATTGGGGACTCTGCGCGTGTCTGTGTTGGATTGGGGACTCTGTGCGTGTCTGTGTTGGATTGGGGGCTCTGCGTGTGTCTGTGTTGTATTGGGGACTCTGTGCGTGTCTGTGTTGGATTGGGGGCTCTGTGCGTGTCTGTGTTGGATTGGGGGCTCTGTGCGTGTCTGTGTTGGATTGGGGACTCTGCGCGTGTCTGTGTTGGATTGGGGACTCTGCGCGTGTCTGTGTTTGATTGGGGAATCTGCGCGTGTCTGTGTTGGATTGAGGGCTGCACGTGTCTGTGTTGGATTGGGGACTCTGCGCGTGTCTGTGTTGGATTGGGGACTCTGTGCGTGTCTGTGTTGGATTGGGGGCTCTGTGCGTGTCTCTGTTGGATTGGGGACTCTGCGCGTGTCTGTGTTGGATTGGGGGCTCTGTGCGTGTCTGTGTTGGATTGGGGACTCTGTGCGTGTCTCTGTTGGATTGGGGGCTCTGTGCGTGTCTGTGTTGGATTGGGGACTCTGTGCGTGTCTGTGTTGGATTGGGGACTCTGTGCGTGTCTGTGTTGGATTGGGGACTCTGCGCGTGTCTGTGTTGGATTGGGGACTCTGTGCGTGTCTCTGTTGGATTGGGGGCTCTGTGCGTGTCTGTGTTGGATTGGGGGCTCTGCGCGTGTCTGTGTTGGATTGGGGACTCTGTGCGTGTCTGTGTTGGATTGGGGGCTCTGTGCGTGTCTGCGTTGGATTGGGGGCTCTGCGTGTGTCTGTGTTGGATTGGGGGCTTTGTGCGTGTCTGTGTTGGATTGGGGACTCTGCGCGTGTCTGTGTTGGATTGGGGGCTCTGCGCGTGTCTGTGTTGGATTGGGGACTCTGTGCGTGTCTGTGTTGGATTGGGGGCTCTGTGCGTGTCTGTGTTGGATTGGGGACTCTGTGCGTGTCTGTGTTGGATTGGGGACTCTGCGCGTGTCAGTGTTGGATTGGGGGCTCTGCACGTGTCTGTGTTGGATTGGGGGCTCTGCGCGTGTCAGTGTTGGATTGGGGGCTCTGTGCGTGTCTGTGTTTGATTGGGGGCTCTGCGCGTGTCTGTGATGGATTGGGGACTCTGTGCGTGTCTGTGTTGGATTGAGGGCTCTGCGCGTGTCTGTGTTGGATTGGGGACTCTGTGCGTGTCTGTGTTGGATTGGGGGCTGCGCGTGTCTGTGTTGGATTGGGGACTCTGTGCGTGTCTGTGTTGGATTGAGGGCTCTGTGCGTGTCTGTGTTGGATTGGGGGCTCTGCACGTGTCTGTGTTGGATTGGGGGCTCTGTGCGTGTCTGTGTTGGATTGGGGACTCTGTGCGTGTCTGTGTTGGATTGAGGGCTCTGCGCGTGTCTGTGTTGGATTGGGGACTCTGTGCGTGTCTGTGTTGGATTGGGGACTCTGTGCGTGTCTGTGTTGGATTGAGGGCTCTGCGCGTGTCTGTGTTGGATTGGGGACTCTGTGCGTGTCTGTGTTGGATTGGGGGCTGCGCGTGTCTGTGTTGGATTGGGGGCTCTGCGCGTGTCTGTGTTGGATTGGGGACTCTGTGCGTGTCTGTGTTGGATTGGGGACTCTGCGCGTGTCTGTGTTGGATTGGGGGCTCTGCGCGTGTCAGTGTTGGATTGGGGGCTCTGCGCGTGTCAGTGTTGGATTGGGGACTCTGCGCGTGTCTGTGTTGGATTGGGGACTCTGCGCGTGTCAGTGTTGGATTGGGGACTCTGCGCGTGTCTGTGTTGGATTGGGGACTCTGTGCGTGTCTGTGTTGGATTGGGGGCTCTGCGTGTGTCTGTGTTGTATTGGGGACTCTGTGCGTGTCTGTGTTGGATTGGGGGCTCTGTGCGTGTCTGTGTTGGATTGGGGGCTCTGTGCGTGTCTGTGTTGGATTGGGGACTCTGCGCGTGTCTGTGTTGGATTGGGGACTCTGCGCGTGTCTGTGTTTGATTGGGGAATCTGCGCGTGTCTGTGTTGGATTGAGGGCTGCGCGTGTCTGTGTTGGATTGGGGACTCTGCGCGTGTCTGTGTTGGATTGGGGACTCTGTGCGTGTCTGTGTTGGATTGGGGGCTCTGTGCGTGTCTCTGTTGGATTGGGGACTCTGCGCGTGTCTGTGTTGGATTGGGGGCTCTGTGCGTGTCTGTGTTGGATTGGGGACTCTGTGCGTGTCTCTGTTGGATTGGGGGCTCTGTGCGTGTCTGTGTTGGATTGGGGACTCTGTGCGTGTCTGTGTTGGATTGGGGACTCTGTGCGTGTCTGTGTTGGATTGGGGACTCTGCGCGTGTCTGTGTTGGATTGGGGACTCTGTGCGTGTCTCTGTTGGATTGGGGGCTCTGTGCGTGTCTGTGTTGGATTGGGGGCTCTGCGTGTGTCTGTGTTGTATTGGGGACTCTGTGCGTGTCTGTGTTGGATTGGGGGCTCTGTGCGTGTCTGTGTTGGATTGGGGGCTCTGTGCGTGTCTGTGTTGGATTGGGGGCTCTGTGCGTGTCTGTGTTGGATTGGGGGCTCTGCGTGTGTCTGTGTTGTATTGGGGACTCTGTGCGTGTCTGTGTTGGATTGGGGGCTCTGTGCGTGTCTGTGTTGGATTGGGGGCTCTGTGCGTGTCTGTGTTGGATTGGGGACTCTGCGCGTGTCTGTGTTTGATTGGGGAATCTGCGCGTGTCTGTGTTGGATTGAGGGCTGCGCGTGTCTGTGTTGGATTGGGGACTCTGCGCGTGTCTGTGTTGGATTGGGGACTCTGTGCGTGTCTGTGTTGGATTGGGGGCTCTGTGCGTGTCTCTGTTGGATTGGGGACTCTGCGCGTGTCTGTGTTGGATTGGGGGCTCTGTGCGTGTCTGTGTTGGATTGGGGACTCTGTGCGTGTCTCTGTTGGATTGGGGGCTCTGCGCGTGTCTGTGTTGGATTGGGGACTCTGTGCGTGTCTCTGTTGGATTGGGGGCTCTGTGCGTGTCTGTGTTGGATTGGGGACTCTGTGCGTGTCTGTGTTGGATTGGGGGCTCTGCGTGTGTCTGTGTTGTATTGGGGACTCTGCTCGTGTCTGTGTTGGATTGGGGGCTCTGTGCGTGTCTGTGTTGTATTGGGGACTCTGCGCGTGTCTGTGTTGGATTGGGGACTCTGAGCGTGTCAGTGTTGGATTGGGGACTCTGTGCGTGTCTGTGTTGGATTGGGGGCTCTGCGCGTGTCTGTGTTGGATTGGGGGCTCTGCGCGTGTCTGTGTTGGATTGGGGGCTCTGTGCGTGTCTGTGTTGGATTGGGGGCTCTGCGCGTGTCTGTGTTGGATTGGGGACTCTGTGCGTGTCTGTGTTGGATTGGGGGCTCTGCGGGTGTCTGTGTTGTATTGGGGACTCTGCGCGTCTCAGTGTTGGATTGGGGACTCTGTGCGTGTCTGTGTTGGATTGGGGACTCTGCGCGTGTCTGTGTTGGATTAGGGACTCTGCGCGTGTCTGTGTTGGATTGGGGGCTCTGTGCGTGTCTGTGTTGGATTGGGGGCTCTGCGCGTGTCTGTGTTGGATTAGGGACTCTGTGCGTGTCTGTGTTGGATTGGGGGCTCTGTGCGTGTCTGTGTTGGATTGGGGGCTCAGCTCGTGTCTGTGTTGGATTGGGGACTCTGTGCGTGTCTCTGTTGGATTGGGGACTCTGCGCGTGTCTGTGTTTGATTGGGGAATCTGTGCGTGTCTGTGTTGGATTGGGGACTCTGCGCGTGTCTGTGTTTGATTGGGGAATCTGTGCGTGTCTGTGTTGGATTGGGGACTCTGCGCGTGTCTGTGTTGGATTGGGGGCTCTGCGCGTGTCTGTGTTGGATTGGGGGTTCTGCGCGTGTCTGTGTTGGATTGGGGGCTCTGTGCGTGTCTGTGTTGGATTGGGGACTCTGTGCGTGTCAGTGTTGGATTGGGGACTCTGTGCGTGTCTGTGTTGGATTGGGGGCTCTGTGCGTGTCTGTGTTGGATTGGGGGCTCTGCATGTGTCTGTGTTGGATTGAGGGCTCTGTGCGTGTCTGTGTTGGATTGGGGGCTCTGCGCGTGTCTGTGTTGGATTGGGGGCTCTGTGCGTGTCTGTGTTGGATTGGGGGCTCTGTGCGTGTCTGTGTTGGATTGAGGGCTCTGCGCGTGTCTGTGTTGGATTGGGGACTCTGTGCGTGTCTGTGTTGGATTGGGGGCTCTGTGCGTGTCTGTGTTGGATTGGGGGCTCTGCATGTGTCTGTGTTGGATTGGGGGCTCTGCATGTGTCTGTGTTGGATTGGGGACTCTGTGCGTGTCAGTGTTGGATTGGGGACTCTGCGCGTGTCTGTGTTGGATTGGGGGCTCTGCGCGTGTCTGTGTTGGATTGGGGACTCTGTGCGTGTCTGTGTTGTATTGGGGGCTCTGTGCGTGTCTGTGTTGGATTGGGGGCTCTGCGCGTGTCTGTGTTGGATTAGGGACTCTGTGCGTGTCTGTGTTGGATTGGGGGCTCAGCTCGTGTCTGTGTTGGATTGGGGACTCTGTGCGTGTCTGTGTTGGATTGGGGACTCTGCGCGTGTCTGTGTTTGATTGGGGAATCTGTGCGTGTCTGTGTTGGATTGGGGGCTCTGCGCGTGTCTGTGTTGGATTAGGGACTCTGTGCGTGTCTGTGTTGGATTGGGGGCTCAGCTCGTGTCTGTGTTGGATTGGGGACTCTGCGCGTGTCTGTGTTGGATTGGGGACTCTGTGCGTGTCTGTGTTGTATTGGGGGCTCTGTGCGTGTCTGTGTTGGATTGGGGGCTCTGCGCGTGTCTGTGTTGGATTAGGGACTCTGTGCGTGTCTGTGTTGGATTGGGGGCTCAGCTCGTGTCTGTGTTGGATTGGGGACTCTGTGCGTGTCTGTGTTGGATTGGGGACTCTGCGCGTGTCTGTGTTTGATTGGGGAATCTGTGCGTGTCTGTGTTGGATTGGGGGCTCTGCGCGTGTCTCTGTTGGATTGGGGACTCTGTGCGTGTCTGTGTTGGATTGGGGACTCTGCGCGTGTCTGTGTTTGATTGGGGAATCTGTGTGTGTCTGTGTTGGATTAGGGACTCTGTGCGTGTCTGTGTTGGATTGGGGGCTCAGCTCGTGTCTGTGTTGGATTGGGGACTCAGTGCGTGTCTGTGTTGTATTGGGGACTCTGTGCGTGTCTGTGTTGGATTGGGGGCTCTGTGCGTGTCTGTGTTGGATTGGGGGCTCTGTGCGTGTCTGTGTTGGATTGGGGGCTCTGTGCGTGTCTGTGTTGGATTGGGGGCTCTGCGTGTGTCTGTGTTGTATTGGGGACTCTGTGCGTGTCTGTGTTGGATTGGGGGCTCTGTGCGTGTCTGTGTTGGATTGGGGGCTCTGTGCGTGTCTGTGTTCGATTGGGGACTCCTCGCGTGTCTGTGTTTGATTGGGGAATCTGCGCGTGTCTGTGTTGGATTGAGGGCTGCGCGTGTCTGTGTTGGATTGGGGACTCTGCGCGTGTCTGTGTTGGATTGGGGACTCTGTGCGTGTCTGTGTTGGATTGGGGGCTCTGTGCGTGTCTCTGTTGGATTGGGGACTCTGCGCGTGTCTGTGTTGGATTGGGGGCTCTGTGCGTGTCTGTGTTGGATTGGGGACTCTGTGCGTGTCTCTGTTGGATTGGGGGCTCTGCGCGTGTCTGTGTTGGATTGGGGACTCTGTGCGTGTCTCTGTTGGATTGGGGGCTCTGTGCGTGTCTGTGTTGGATTGGGGACTCTGTGCGTGTCTGTGTTGGATTGGGGGCTCTGCGTGTGTCTGTGTTGTATTGGGGACTCTGCTCGTGTCTGTGTTGGATTGGGGGCTCTGTGCGTGTCTGTGTTGTATTGGGGACTCTGCGCGTGTCTGTGTTGGATTGGGGACTCTGAGCGTGTCAGTGTTGGATTGGGGACTCTGTGCGTGTCTGTGTTGGATTGGGGGCTCTGCGCGTGTCTGTGTTGGATTGGGGGCTCTGCGCGTGTCTGTGTTGGATTGGGGGCTCTGTGCGTGTCTGTGTTGGATTGGGGGCTCTGCGCGTGTCTGTGTTGGATTGGGGACTCTGTGCGTGTCTGTGTTGGATTGGGGGCTCTGCGGGTGTCTGTGTTGTATTGGGGACTCTGCGCGTCTCAGTGTTGGATTGGGGACTCTGTGCGTGTCTGTGTTGGATTGGGGACTCTGCGCGTGTCTGTGTTGGATTAGGGACTCTGCGCGTGTCTGTGTTGGATTGGGGGCTCTGTGCGTGTCTGTGTTGGATTGGGGGCTCTGCGCGTGTCTGTGTTGGATTAGGGACTCTGTGCGTGTCTGTGTTGGATTGGGGGCTCTGTGCGTGTCTGTGTTGGATTGGGGGCTCAGCTCGTGTCTGTGTTGGATTGGGGACTCTGCGCGTGTCTCTGTTGGATTGGGGACTCTGTGCGTGTCTGTGTTGGATTGGGGGCTCTGCGCGTGTCTGTGTTGGATTAGGGACTCTGTGCGTGTCTGTGTTGGATTGGGGGCTCAGCTCGTGTCTGTGTTGGATTGGGGACTCTGTGCGTGTCTGTGTTGGATTGGGGACTCTGCGCGTGTCTGTGTTTGATTGGGGAATCTGTGCGTGTCTGTGTTGGATTGGGGGCTCTGCGCGTGTCTGTGTTGGATTAGGGACTCTGTGCGTGTCTGTGTTGGATTGGGGGCTCAGCTCGTGTCTGTGTTGGATTGGGGACTCTGCGCGTGTCTGTGTTGGATTGGGGACTCTGTGCGTGTCTGTGTTGTATTGGGGGCTCTGTGCGTGTCTGTGTTGGATTGGGGGCTCTGCGCGTGTCTGTGTTGGATTAGGGACTCTGTGCGTGTCTGTGTTGGATTGGGGGCTCAGCTCGTGTCTGTGTTGGATTGGGGACTCTGTGCGTGTCTGTGTTGGATTGGGGACTCTGCGCGTGTCTGTGTTTGATTGGGGAATCTGTGCGTGTCTGTGTTGGATTGGGGGCTCTGCGCGTGTCTCTGTTGGATTGGGGACTCTGTGCGTGTCTGTGTTGGATTGGGGACTCTGCGCGTGTCTGTGTTTGATTGGGGAATCTGTGTGTGTCTGTGTTGGATTGAGGGCTGTGCGTGTCTGTGTTGGATTGGGGACTCTGCGCGTGTCTGTGTTGGATTGGGCACTCTGTGCGTGTCTGTGTTGGATTGGGGACTCTGCGCGTGTTTGTGTTGGATTGGGGCTCTGCGCGTGTCTTTGTTGGATTGGGGGGCTCTGTGCGTGTCTGTGTTGGATTGGGGACTCTGCGCGTGTCTGTGTTGGATTGAGGACTCTGCGCGTGTCTGTGTTGGATTGGGGACTCTGTGCGTGTCTGTGTTGGATTGGGGACTCTGTGCGTGTCTGTGTTGGATTGGGGACTCTGCGCGTGTCTGTGTTGGATTGGGGACTCTGCACGTGTCTGTGTTGGATTGGGGGCTCTGTGCGTGTCTGTGTTGGATTGGGGGCTCTGTGCGTGTCTGTGTTGGATTGGGGACTCTGCGCGTGTCTGTGTTGGATTGGGGACTCTGCGCGTGTCTGTGTTGGATTGGGGGCTCTGTGCGTGTCTGTGTTGGATTGGGGGCTCTGTGCGTGTCTGTGTTGTATTGGGGACTCTGCGCGTGTCTGTGTTGGATTGGGGGCTCTGCTCGTGTCTGTGTTGGATTGGGGACTCTGTGCGTGTCTGTGTTGGATTGGGGACTCTGCGCGTGTCTGTGTTGGATTGGGGGCTCTGTGCGTGTCTGTGTTTGATTGGGGACTCTGCGCGTGTCTGTGTTGGATTGGGGGCTCTGCTCGTGTCTGTGTTGGATTGGGGACTCTGTGCGTGTCTCTGTTGGATTGGGGGCTCTGCTCGTGTCTGTGTTGGATTGGGGGCTCTGTGCGTGTCTGTGTTGGATTGGGGGCTCTGCGCGTGTCTGTATTGGATTGGGGACTCTGCGCGTGTCTGTGTTGGATTGGGGGCTCTGTGCGTGTCTCTGTTGGATTGGGGGCTCTGCGCGTGTCTGTGTTGTATTGGGGGCTCTGTGCGTGTCTGTGTTGGATTGGGGCTCTGCGCGTGTCTGTGTTGGATTGGGGACTCTGTGCGTGTCTGTGTTGGATTGGGGGCTCTGTGCGTGTTTGTGTTGGATTGGGGGCTCTGCGCGTGTCTGTATTGGATTGGGGACTCTGCGCGTGTCTGTGTTTGATTGGGGACTCTGTGCGTGTCTGTGTTGGATTGGGGACTCTGCGCGTGTCTGTGTTGGATTGGGGGCTCTGCGCGTGTCTGTGTTGGATTGGGGGGCTCTGTGCGTGTCTCTGTTGGATTGGGGGCTCTGCGTGTGTCTGTGTTGGATTGGGGGCTCTGCGCGTGTCTGTGTTGGATTGGGGACTCTGCGCGTGTCTGTGTTGTATTGGGGGCTCTGTGCGTGTCTGTGTTGGATTGGGGGCTCTGCGCGTGTCTGTGTTGGATTGAGGACTCTGTGCGTGTCTGTGTTGTATTGGGGGCTCTGTGCGTGTTTGTGTTGGATTGGGGACTCTGCGCGTGTCTGTGTTGGATTGGGGGCTCTGCGCGTGTCTGTGTTGGATTGGGGGCTCTGTGCGTGTCTGTGTTGGATTGGGGACTCTGCGCGTGTCTGTGTTTGATTGGGGAATCTGTGCGTGTCTGTGTTGGATTGGGGGCTCTGCGCGTGTCTGTGTTGGATTAGGGACTCTGTGCGTGTCTGTGTTGGATTGGGGGCTCAGCTCGTGTCTGTGTTGGATTGGGGACTCTGCGCGTGTCTGTGTTGGATTGGGGACTCTGTGCGTGTCTGTGTTGTATTGGGGGCTCTGTGCGTGTCTGTGTTGGATTGGGGGCTCTGCGCGTGTCTGTGTTGGATTAGGGACTCTGTGCGTGTCTGTGTTGGATTGGGGGCTCAGCTCGTGTCTGTGTTGGATTGGGGACTCTGTGCGTGTCTGTGTTGGATTGGGGACTCTGCGCGTGTCTGTGTTTGATTGGGGAATCTGTGCGTGTCTGTGTTGGATTGGGGGCTCTGCGCGTGTCTCTGTTGGATTGGGGACTCTGTGCGTGTCTGTGTTGGATTGGGGACTCTGCGCGTGTCTGTGTTTGATTGGGGAATCTGTGTGTGTCTGTGTTGGATTAGGGACTCTGTGCGTGTCTGTGTTGGATTGGGGGCTCAGCTCGTGTCTGTGTTGGATTGGGGACTCAGTGCGTGTCTGTGTTGGATTGGGGACTCTGCGCGTGTCTGTGTTTGATTGGGGAATCTGTGCGTGTCTGTGTTGGATTGGGGACTCTGCGCGTGTCTGTGTTTGATTGGGGAATCTGTGCGTGTCTGTGTTGGATTGGGGACTCTGTGCGTGTCTGTGTTGGATTGAGGGCTGTGCGTGTCTGTGTTGGATTGGGGACTCTGCGCGTGTCTGTGTTGGATTGGGGGCTCTGCGCGTGTCTGTGTTGGATTGGGGACTCTGCGCGTGTCTGTGTTGAATTGGGGACTCTGCGCGTGTCTGTGTTGGATTGGGGGCTCTGTGCGTGTCTGTGTTGGATTGGGGACTCTGTGCGTGTCTGTGTTGGATTGGGGACTCTGCGCGTGTCTGTGTTGGATTGGGGACTCTGTGCGTGTCTGTGTTGGATTGGGGGCTCTGCGTGTGTCTGTGTTGTATTGGGGACTCTGCTCGTGTCTGTGTTGGATTGGGGACTCTGTGCGTGTCTCTGTTGGATTGGGGACTCTGCGCGTGTCTGTGTTTGATTGGGGAATCTGTGCGTGTCTGTGTTGGATTGGGGACTCTGCGCGTGTCTGTGTTTGATTGGGGAATCTGTGCGTGTCTGTGTTGGATTGGGGACTGTGCGCGTGTCTGTGTTGGATTGGGGGCTCTGCGCGTGTCTGTGTTGGATTGGGGGTTCTGCGCGTGTCTGTGTTGGATTGGGGGCTCTGTGCGTGTCTGTGTTGGATTGGGGACTCTGTGCGTGTCAGTGTTGGATTGGGGACTCTGTGCGTGTCTGTGTTGGATTGGGGGCTCTGTGCGTGTCTGTGTTGGATTGGGGGCTCTGCATGTGTCTGTGTTGGATTGAGGGCTCTGTGCGTGTCTGTGTTGGATTGGGGGCTCTGCGCGTGTCTGTGTTGGATTGGGGGCTCTGTGCGTGTCTGTGTTGGATTGGGGACTCAGTGCGTGTCTGTGTTGGATTGGGGACTCTGCGCGTGTCTGTGTTTGATTGGGGAATCTGTGCGTGTCTGTGTTGGATTGGGGACTCTGCGCGTGTCTGTGTTGGATTGGGGGCTCTGCGCGTGTCTGTGTTGGATTGGGGGTTCTGCGCGTGTCTGTGTTGGATTGGGGGCTCTGTGCGTGTCTGTGTTGGATTGGGGACTCTGTGCGTGTCAGTGTTGGATTGGGGACTCTGTGCGTGTCTGTGTTGGATTGGGGGCTCTGTGCGTGTCTGTGTTGGATTGGGGGCTCTGCATGTGTCTGTGTTGGATTGAGGGCTCTGTGCGTGTCTGTGTTGGATTGGGGGCTCTGCGCGTGTCTGTGTTGGATTGGGGGCTCTGTGCGTGTCTGTGTTGGATTGGGGACTCAGTGCGTGTCTGTGTTGGATTGGGGACTCTGCGCGTGTCTGTGTTTGATTGGGGAATCTGTGCGTGTCTGTGTTGGATTGGGGACTCTGCGCGTGTCTGTGTTTGATTGGGGAATCTGTGCGTGTCTGTGTTGGATTGGGGACTCTGTGCGTGTCTGTGTTGGATTGAGGGCTGTGCGTGTCTGTGTTGGATTGGGGACTCTGCGCGTGTCTGTGTTGGATTGGGCACTCTGTGCGTGTCTGTGTTGGATTGGGGACTCTGCGCGTGTTTGTGTTGGATTGGGGCTCTGCGCGTGTCTTTGTTGGATTGGGGGGCTCTGTGCGTGTCTGTGTTGGATTGGGGACTCTGCGCGTGTCTGTGTTGGATTGAGGACTCTGCGCGTGTCTGTGTTGGATTGGGGACTCTGTGCGTGTCTGTGTTGGATTGGGGACTCTGTGCGTGTCTGTGTTGGATTGGGGACTCTGCGCGTGTCTGTGTTGGATTGGGGACTCTGCACGTGTCTGTGTTGGATTGGGGGCTCTGTGCGTGTCTGTGTTGGATTGGGGGCTCTGTGCGTGTCTGTGTTGGATTGGGGACTCTGCGCGTGTCTGTGTTGGATTGGGGACTCTGCGCGTGTCTGTGTTGGATTGGGGGCTCTGTGCGTGTCTGTGTTGGATTGGGGGCTCTGTGCGTGTCTGTGTTGTATTGGGGACTCTGCGCGTGTCTGTGTTGGATTGGGGGCTCTGCTCGTGTCTGTGTTGGATTGGGGACTCTGTGCGTGTCTGTGTTGGATTGGGGACTCTGCGCGTGTCTGTGTTGGATTGGGGGCTCTGTGCGTGTCTGTGTTTGATTGGGGACTCTGCGCGTGTCTGTGTTGGATTGGGGGCTCTGCTCGTGTCTGTGTTGGATTGGGGACTCTGTGCGTGTCTCTGTTGGATTGGGGGCTCTGCTCGTGTCTGTGTTGGATTGGGGGCTCTGTGCGTGTCTGTGTTGGATTGGGGGCTCTGCGCGTGTCTGTATTGGATTGGGGACTCTGCGCGTGTCTGTGTTGGATTGGGGGCTCTGTGCGTGTCTCTGTTGGATTGGGGGCTCTGCGCGTGTCTGTGTTGTATTGGGGGCTCTGTGCGTGTCTGTGTTGGATTGGGGCTCTGCGCGTGTCTGTGTTGGATTGGGGACTCTGTGCGTGTCTGTGTTGGATTGGGGGCTCTGTGCGTGTTTGTGTTGGATTGGGGGCTCTGCGCGTGTCTGTATTGGATTGGGGACTCTGCGCGTGTCTGTGTTTGATTGGGGACTCTGTGCGTGTCTGTGTTGGATTGGGGACTCTGCGCGTGTCTGTGTTGGATTGGGGGCTCTGCGCGTGTCTGTGTTGGATTGGGGGGCTCTGTGCGTGTCTCTGTTGGATTGGGGGCTCTGCGTGTGTCTGTGTTGGATTGGGGGCTCTGCGCGTGTCTGTGTTGGATTGGGGACTCTGCGCGTGTCTGTGTTGTATTGGGGGCTCTGTGCGTGTCTGTGTTGGATTGGGGGCTCTGCGCGTGTCTGTGTTGGATTGAGGACTCTGTGCGTGTCTGTGTTGTATTGGGGGCTCTGTGCGTGTCTGTGTTGGATTGGGGACTCTGCGCGTGTCTGTGTTGGATTGGGGGCTCAGCTCGTGTCTGTGTTGGATTGGGGACTCTGTGCGTGTCTGTGTTGGATTGGGGACTCTGCGCGTGTCTGTGTTTGATTGGGGAATCTGTGCGTGTCTGTGTTGGATTGGGGGCTCTGCGCGTGTCTCTGTTGGATTGGGGACTCTGTGCGTGTCTGTGTTGGATTGGGGACTCTGCGCGTGTCTGTGTTTGATTGGGGAATCTGTGTGTGTCTGTGTTGGATTAGGGACTCTGTGCGTGTCTGTGTTGGATTGGGGGCTCAGCTCGTGTCTGTGTTGGATTGGGGACTCAGTGCGTGTCTGTGTTGGATTGGGGACTCTGCGCGTGTCTGTGTTTGATTGGGGAATCTGTGCGTGTCTGTGTTGGATTGGGGACTCTGCGCGTGTCTGTGTTTGATTGGGGAATCTGTGCGTGTCTGTGTTGGATTGGGGACTCTGTGCGTGTCTGTGTTGGATTGAGGGCTGTGCGTGTCTGTGTTGGATTGGGGACTCTGCGCGTGTCTGTGTTGGATTGGGGGCTCTGCGCGTGTCTGTGTTGGATTGGGGGCTCTGTGCGTGTCTGTGTTTGATTGGGGGCTCTGCGCGTGTCTGTGTTGGATTGGGGACTCTGTGCGTGTCTGTGTTGGATTGGGGGCTCTGTGCGTGTCTGTGTTGGATTGGGGACTCTGTGCGTGTCTGTGTTGGATTGGGGACTCTGCGCGTGTCAGTATTGGATTGGGGGCTCTGTGCGTGTCTGTGTTGTATTGGGGACTCTGCGCGTGTCTGTGTTGGATTGGGGGCTCTGCTCGTGTCTGTGTTGGATTGGGGACTCTGTGCGTGTCTGTGTTGGATTGGGGACTCTGCGCGTGTCTGTGTTGGATTGGGGGCTCTGTGCGTGTCTGTGTTTGATTGGGGACTCTGCGCGTGTCTGTGTTGGATTGGGGGCTCTGCTCGTGTCTGTGTTGGATTGGGGACTCTGTGCGTGTCTCTGTTGGATTGGGGGCTCTGCTCGTGTCTGTGTTGGATTGGGGGCTCTGTGCGTGTCTGTGTTGGATTGGGGGCTCTGCGCGTGTCTGTATTGGATTGGGGACTCTGCGCGTGTCTGTGTTGGATTGGGGGCTCTGTGCGTGTCTCTGTTGGATTGGGGGCTCTGCGCGTGTCTGTGTTGTATTGGGGGCTCTGTGCGTGTCTGTGTTGGATTGGGGCTCTGCGCGTGTCTGTGTTGGATTGGGGACTCTGTGCGTGTCTGTGTTGGATTGGGGGCTCTGTGCGTGTTTGTGTTGGATTGGGGGCTCTGCGCGTGTCTGTATTGGATTGGGGACTCTGCGCGTGTCTGTGTTTGATTGGGGACTCTGTGCGTGTCTGTGTTGGATTGGGGACTCTGCGCGTGTCTGTGTTGGATTGGGGGCTCTGCGCGTGTCTGTGTTGGATTGGGGGGCTCTGTGCGTGTCTCTGTTGGATTGGGGGCTCTGCGTGTGTCTGTGTTGGATTGGGGGCTCTGCGCGTGTCTGTGTTGGATTGGGGACTCTGCGCGTGTCTGTGTTGTATTGGGGGCTCTGTGCGTGTCTGTGTTGGATTGGGGGCTCTGCGCGTGTCTGTGTTGGATTGAGGACTCTGTGCGTGTCTGTGTTGTATTGGGGGCTCTGTGCGTGTCTGTGTTGGATTGGGGACTCTGCGCGTGTCTGTGTTGGATTGGGGGCTCAGCTCGTGTCTGTGTTGGATTGGGGACTCTGTGCGTGTCTGTGTTGGATTGGGGACTCTGCGCGTGTCTGTGTTTGATTGGGGAATCTGTGCGTGTCTGTGTTGGATTGGGGGCTCTGCGCGTGTCTCTGTTGGATTGGGGACTCTGTGCGTGTCTGTGTTGGATTGGGGACTCTGCGCGTGTCTGTGTTTGATTGGGGAATCTGTGTGTGTCTGTGTTGGATTAGGGACTCTGTGCGTGTCTGTGTTGGATTGGGGGCTCAGCTCGTGTCTGTGTTGGATTGGGGACTCAGTGCGTGTCTGTGTTGGATTGGGGACTCTGCGCGTGTCTGTGTTTGATTGGGGAATCTGTGCGTGTCTGTGTTGGATTGGGGACTCTGCGCGTGTCTGTGTTTGATTGGGGAATCTGTGCGTGTCTGTGTTGGATTGGGGACTCTGTGCGTGTCTGTGTTGGATTGAGGGCTGTGCGTGTCTGTGTTGGATTGGGGACTCTGCGCGTGTCTGTGTTGGATTGGGGGCTCTGCGCGTGTCTGTGTTGGATTGGGGGCTCTGTGCGTGTCTGTGTTTGATTGGGGGCTCTGCGCGTGTCTGTGTTGGATTGGGGACTCTGTGCGTGTCTGTGTTGGATTGGGGGCTCTGTGCGTGTCTGTGTTGGATTGGGGACTCTGTGCGTGTCTGTGTTGGATTGGGGACTCTGCGCGTGTCAGTATTGGATTGGGGGCTCTGCACGTGTCTGTGTTGGATTGGGGGCTCTGCGCGTGTCAGTGTTGGATTGGGCGCTCTGCACGTGTCTGTGTTGGATTGGGGGCTCTGTGCGTGTCTGTGTTGGATTGGGGGCTCTGTGCGTGTCTGTGTTTGATTGGGGGCTCTGCGCGTGTCTGTGATGGATTGGGGACTCTGTGCGTGTCTGTGTTGGATTGAGGGCTCTGCGCGTGTCTGTGTTGGATTGGGGACTCTGTGCGTGTCTGTGTTGGATTGGGGGCTGCGCGTGTCTGTGTTGGATTGGGGACTCTGTGCGTGTCTGTGTTGGATTGAGGGCTCTGTGCGTGTCTGTGTTGGATTGGGGGCTCTGCATGTGTCTGTGTTGGATTGGGGGCTCTGTGCGTGTCTGTGTTGGATTGGGGACTCTGTGCGTGTCTGTGTTGGATTGAGGGCTCTGCGCGTGTCTGTGTTGGATTGGGGACTCTGTGCGTGTCTGTGTTGGATTGGGGACTCTGTGCGTGTCTGTGTTGGATTGAGGGCTCTGCGCGTGTCTGTGTTGGATTGGGGACTCTGTGCGTGTCTGTGTTGGATTGGGGGCTGCGCGTGTCTGTGTTGGATTGGGGGCTCTGCGCGTGTCTGTGTTGGATTGGGGACTCTGTGCGTGTCTGTGTTGGATTGGGGACTCTGCGCGTGTCTGTGTTGGATTGGGGGCTCTGCGCGTGTCAGTGTTGGATTGGGGGCTCTGCGCGTGTCAGTGTTGGATTGGGGACTCTGCGCGTGTCTGTGTTGGATTGGGGACTCTGCGCGTGTCAGTGTTGGATTGGGGACTCTGCGCGTGTCTGTGTTGGATTGGGGACTCTGTGCGTGTCTGTGTTGGATTGGGGGCTCTGCGTGTGTCTGTGTTGTATTGGGGACTCTGTGCGTGTCTGTGTTGGATTGGGGGCTCTGTGCGTGTCTGTGTTGGATTGGGGGCTCTGTGCGTGTCTGTGTTGGATTGGGGACTCTGCGCGTGTCTGTGTTGGATTGGGGACTCTGCGCGTGTCTGTGTTTGATTGGGGAATCTGCGCGTGTCTGTGTTGGATTGAGGGCTGCGCGTGTCTGTGTTGGATTGGGGACTCTGCGCGTGTCTGTGTTGGATTGGGGACTCTGTGCGTGTCTGTGTTGGATTGGGGGCTCTGTGCGTGTCTCTGTTGGATTGGGGACTCTGCGCGTGTCTGTGTTGGATTGGGGGCTCTGTGCGTGTCTGTGTTGGATTGGGGACTCTGTGCGTGTCTCTGTTGGATTGGGGGCTCTGTGCGTGTCTGTGTTGGATTGGGGACTCTGTGCGTGTCTGTGTTGGATTGGGGACTCTGTGCGTGTCTGTGTTGGATTGGGGACTCTGCGCGTGTCTGTGTTGGATTGGGGACTCTGTGCGTGTCTCTGTTGGATTGGGGGCTCTGTGCGTGTCTGTGTTGGATTGGGGGCTCTGCGTGTGTCTGTGTTGTATTGGGGACTCTGTGCGTGTCTGTGTTGGATTGGGGGCTCTGTGCGTGTCTGTGTTGGATTGGGGGCTCTGTGCGTGTCTGTGTTGGATTGGGGGCTCTGTGCGTGTCTGTGTTGGATTGGGGGCTCTGCGTGTGTCTGTGTTGTATTGGGGACTCTGTGCGTGTCTGTGTTGGATTGGGGGCTCTGTGCGTGTCTGTGTTGGATTGGGGGCTCTGTGCGTGTCTGTGTTGGATTGGGGACTCTGCGCGTGTCTGTGTTTGATTGGGGAATCTGCGCGTGTCTGTGTTGGATTGAGGGCTGCGCGTGTCTGTGTTGGATTGGGGACTCTGCGCGTGTCTGTGTTGGATTGGGGACTCTGTGCGTGTCTGTGTTGGATTGGGGGCTCTGTGCGTGTCTCTGTTGGATTGGGGACTCTGCGCGTGTCTGTGTTGGATTGGGGGCTCTGTGCGTGTCTGTGTTGGATTGGGGACTCTGTGCGTGTCTCTGTTGGATTGGGGGCTCTGCGCGTGTCTGTGTTGGATTGGGGACTCTGTGCGTGTCTCTGTTGGATTGGGGGCTCTGTGCGTGTCTGTGTTGGATTGGGGACTCTGTGCGTGTCTGTGTTGGATTGGGGGCTCTGCGTGTGTCTGTGTTGTATTGGGGACTCTGCTCGTGTCTGTGTTGGATTGGGGGCTCTGTGCGTGTCTGTGTTGTATTGGGGACTCTGCGCGTGTCTGTGTTGGATTGGGGACTCTGAGCGTGTCAGTGTTGGATTGGGGACTCTGTGCGTGTCTGTGTTGGATTGGGGGCTCTGCGCGTGTCTGTGTTGGATTGGGGGCTCTGCGCGTGTCTGTGTTGGATTGGGGGCTCTGTGCGTGTCTGTGTTGGATTGGGGGCTCTGCGCGTGTCTGTGTTGGATTGGGGACTCTGTGCGTGTCTGTGTTGGATTGGGGGCTCTGCGGGTGTCTGTGTTGTATTGGGGACTCTGCGCGTCTCAGTGTTGGATTGGGGACTCTGTGCGTGTCTGTGTTGGATTGGGGACTCTGCGCGTGTCTGTGTTGGATTAGGGACTCTGCGCGTGTCTGTGTTGGATTGGGGGCTCTGTGCGTGTCTGTGTTGGATTGGGGGCTCTGCGCGTGTCTGTGTTGGATTAGGGACTCTGTGCGTGTCTGTGTTGGATTGGGGGCTCTGTGCGTGTCTGTGTTGGATTGGGGGCTCAGCTCGTGTCTGTGTTGGATTGGGGACTCTGTGCGTGTCTCTGTTGGATTGGGGACTCTGCGCGTGTCTGTGTTTGATTGGGGAATCTGTGCGTGTCTGTGTTGGATTGGGGACTCTGCGCGTGTCTGTGTTTGATTGGGGAATCTGTGCGTGTCTGTGTTGGATTGGGGACTCTGCGCGTGTCTGTGTTGGATTGGGGGCTCTGCGCGTGTCTGTGTTGGATTGGGGGTTCTGCGCGTGTCTGTGTTGGATTGGGGGCTCTGTGCGTGTCTGTGTTGGATTGGGGACTCTGTGCGTGTCAGTGTTGGATTGGGGACTCTGTGCGTGTCTGTGTTGGATTGGGGGCTCTGTGCGTGTCTGTGTTGGATTGGGGGCTCTGCATGTGTCTGTGTTGGATTGAGGGCTCTGTGCGTGTCTGTGTTGGATTGGGGGCTCTGCGCGTGTCTGTGTTGGATTGGGGGCTCTGTGCGTGTCTGTGTTGGATTGGGGGCTCTGTGCGTGTCTGTGTTGGATTGAGGGCTCTGCGCGTGTCTGTGTTGGATTGGGGACTCTGTGCGTGTCTGTGTTGGATTGGGGGCTCTGTGCGTGTCTGTGTTGGATTGGGGGCTCTGCATGTGTCTGTGTTGGATTGGGGGCTCTGCATGTGTCTGTGTTGGATTGGGGACTCTGTGCGTGTCAGTGTTGGATTGGGGACTCTGCGCGTGTCTGTGTTGGATTGGGGGCTCTGCGCGTGTCTGTGTTGGATTGAGGACTCTGCGCGTGTCTGTGTTGGATTGGGGACTCTGTGCGTGTCTGTGTTGTATTGGGGGCTCTGTGCTTGTCTGTGTTGGATTGGGGGCTCTGCGCGTGTCTGTGTTGGATTAGGGACTCTGTGCGTGTCTGTGTTGGATTGGGGGCTCAGCTCGTGTCTGTGTTGGATTGGGGACTCTGTGCGTGTCTGTGTTGGATTGGGGACTCTGCGCGTGTCTGTGTTTGATTGGGGAATCTGTGCGTGTCTGTGTTGGATTGGGGGCTCTGCGCGTGTCTGTGTTGGATTAGGGACTCTGTGCGTGTCTGTGTTGGATTGGGGGCTCAGCTCGTGTCTGTGTTGGATTGGGGACTCTGCGCGTGTCTGTGTTGGATTGGGGACTCTGTGCGTGTCTGTGTTGTATTGGGGGCTCTGTGCGTGTCTGTGTTGGATTGGGGGCTCTGCGCGTGTCTGTGTTGGATTAGGGACTCTGTGCGTGTCTGTGTTGGATTGGGGGCTCAGCTCGTGTCTGTGTTGGATTGGGGACTCTGTGCGTGTCTGTGTTGGATTGGGGACTCTGCGCGTGTCTGTGTTTGATTGGGGAATCTGTGCGTGTCTGTGTTGGATTGGGGGCTCTGCGCGTGTCTCTGTTGGATTGGGGACTCTGTGCGTGTCTGTGTTGGATTGGGGACTCTGCGCGTGTCTGTGTTTGATTGGGGAATCTGTGTGTGTCTGTGTTGGATTAGGGACTCTGTGCGTGTCTGTGTTGGATTGGGGGCTCAGCTCGTGTCTGTGTTGGATTGGGGACTCAGTGCGTGTCTGTGTTGGATTGGGGACTCTGCGCGTGTCTGTGTTTGATTGGGGAATCTGTGCGTGTCTGTGTTGGATTGGGGACTCTGCGCGTGTCTGTGTTTGATTGGGGAATCTGTGCGTGTCTGTGTTGGATTGGGGACTCTGTGCGTGTCTGTGTTGGATTGAGGGCTGTGCGTGTCTGTGTTGGATTGGGGACTCTGCGCGTGTCTGTGTTGGATTGGGGGCTCTGCGCGTGTCTGTGTTGGATTGGGCACTCTGTGCGTGTCTGTGTTGGATTGGGGACTCTGCGCGTGTTTGTGTTGGATTGGGGCTCTGCGCGTGTCTTTGTTGGATTGGGGGGCTCTGTGCGTGTCTGTGTTGGATTGGGGACTCTGCGCGTGTCTGTGTTGGATTGAGGACTCTGCGCGTGTCTGTGTTGGATTGGGGACTCTGTGCGTGTCTGTGTTGGATTGGGGACTCTGTGCGTGTCTGTGTTGGATTGGGGACTCTGCGCGTGTCTGTGTTGGATTGGGGACTCTGCACGTGTCTGTGTTGGATTGGGGGCTCTGTGCGTGTCTGTGTTGGATTGGGGGCTCTGTGCGTGTCTGTGTTGGATTGGGGACTCTGCGCGTGTCTGTGTTGGATTGGGGGCTCTGTGCGTGTCTGTGTTGGATTGGGGGCTCTGTGCGTGTCTGTGTTGTATTGGGGACTCTGCGCGTGTCTGTGTTGGATTGGGGGCTCTGCTCGTGTCTATGTTGGATTGGGGACTCTGTGCGTGTCTGTGTTGGATTGGGGACTCTGCGCGTGTCTGTGTTGGATTGGGGGCTCTGTGCGTGTCTGTGTTTGATTGGGGACTCTGCGCGTGTCTGTGTTGGATTGGGGGCTCTGCTCGTGTCTGTGTTGGATTGGGGACTCTGTGCGTGTCTCTGTTGGATTGGGGGCTCTGCTCGTGTCTGTGTTGGATTGGGGGCTCTGTGCGTGTCTGTGTTGGATTGGGGGCTCTGCGCGTGTCTGTATTGGATTGGGGACTCTGCGCGTGTCTGTGTTGGATTGGGGGCTCTGTGCGTGTCTCTGTTGGATTGGGGGCTCTGCGCGTGTCTGTGTTGTATTGGGGGCTCTGTGCGTGTCTGTGTTGGATTGGGGCTCTGCGCGTGTCTGTGTTGGATTGGGGGCTCTGCGCGTGTCTGTATTGGATTGGGGACTCTGCGCGTGTCTGTGTTTGATTGGGGACTCTGTGCGTGTCTGTGTTGGATTGGGGACTCTGCGCGTGTCTGTGTTGGATTGGGGGCTCTGCGCGTGTCTGTGTTGGATTGGGGGGCTCTGTGCGTGTCTCTGTTGGATTGGGGGCTCTGCGTGTGTCTGTGTTGGATTGGGGACTCTGCGCGTGTCTGTGTTGTATTGGGGGCTCTGTGCGTGTCTGTGTTGGATTGGGGGCTCTGCGCGTGTCTGTGTTGGATTGAGGACTCTGTGCGTGTCTGTGTTGTATTGGGGGCTCTGTGCGTGTCTGTGTTGGATTGGGGACTCTGCGCGTGTCTGTGTTGGATTGGGGGCTCTGCGCGTGTCTGTGTTGGATTGGGGGCTCTGTGCGTGTCTGTGTTGGATTGGGGACTCTGCGCGTGTCTGTGTTGTTTTGGGGGTTCTGCGCGTGTCTGTGTTGTATTGGGGACTCTGTGCGTGTCTGTGTTGGATTGGGGGCTGCGCGTGTCTGTGTTGGATTGGGGACTCTGCACGTGTCTGTGTTGGATTGGGGACTCTGTGCGTGTGTATTTGTTGGATTGGGGACTCTGCGCGTGTCTGTGTTGGATTGGGGGCTCTGTGCGTGTCTGTGTTGGATTGGGGACTCTGCGTGTGTCTGTGTTGTATTGGGGACTCTGTGCGTGTCTGTGTTGGATTGGGGGCTGCGCGTGTCTGTGTTGGATTGGGGACTCTGCACGTGTCTGTGTTGGATTGGGGACTCTGTGCGTGTGTCTGTGTTGTATTGGGGACTCTGCGCGTGTCTGTGTTGGATATGGGACTCTGTGCGTGTCTGTGTTGGATTGGGGGCTGCGCGTGTCTGTGTTGGATTGGGGACTCTGCGTGTGTCTGTGTTGTATTGGGGACTCTGTGCGTGTCTGTGTTGGATTGGGGGCTGCGCGTGTCTGTGTTGTATTGGGGGCTCTGTGCGTGTCTGTGTTGGATTGGGGGCTCTGCGCGTGTCTGTGTTGGATTAGGGACTCTGTGCGTGTCTGTGTTGGATTGGGGGCTCAGCTCGTGTCTGTGTTGGATTGGGGACTCTGTGCGTGTCTGTGTTGGATTGGGGACTCTGCGCGTGTCTGTGTTTGATTGGGGAATCTGTGCGTGTCTGTGTTGGATTGGGGGCTCTGCGCGTGTCTCTGTTGGATTGGGGACTCTGTGCGTGTCTGTGTTGGATTGGGGACTCTGCGCGTGTCTGTGTTTGATTGGGGAATCTGTGTGTGTCTGTGTTGGATTAGGGACTCTGTGCGTGTCTGTGTTGGATTGGGGGCTCAGCTCGTGTCTGTGTTGGATTGGGGACTCAGTGCGTGTCTGTGTTGGATTGGGGACTCTGCGCGTGTCTGTGTTTGATTGGGGAATCTGTGCGTGTCTGTGTTGGATTGGGGACTCTGCGCGTGTCTGTGTTTGATTGGGGAATCTGTGCGTGTCTGTGTTGGATTGGGGACTCTGTGCGTGTCTGTGTTGGATTGAGGGCTGTGCGTGTCTGTGTTGGATTGGGGACTCTGCGCGTGTCTGTGTTGGATTGGGGGCTCTGCGCGTGTCTGTGTTGGATTGGGCACTCTGTGCGTGTCTGTGTTGGATTGGGGACTCTGCGCGTGTTTGTGTTGGATTGGGGCTCTGCGCGTGTCTTTGTTGGATTGGGGGGCTCTGTGCGTGTCTGTGTTGGATTGGGGACTCTGCGCGTGTCTGTGTTGGATTGAGGACTCTGCGCGTGTCTGTGTTGGATTGGGGACTCTGTGCGTGTCTGTGTTGGATTGGGGACTCTGTGCGTGTCTGTGTTGGATTGGGGACTCTGCGCGTGTCTGTGTTGGATTGGGGACTCTGCACGTGTCTGTGTTGGATTGGGGGCTCTGTGCGTGTCTGTGTTGGATTGGGGGCTCTGTGCGTGTCTGTGTTGGATTGGGGACTCTGCGCGTGTCTGTGTTGGATTGGGGGCTCTGTGCGTGTCTGTGTTGGATTGGGGGCTCTGTGCGTGTCTGTGTTGTATTGGGGACTCTGCGCGTGTCTGTGTTGGATTGGGGGCTCTGCTCGTGTCTATGTTGGATTGGGGACTCTGTGCGTGTCTGTGTTGGATTGGGGACTCTGCGCGTGTCTGTGTTGGATTGGGGGCTCTGTGCGTGTCTGTGTTTGATTGGGGACTCTGCGCGTGTCTGTGTTGGATTGGGGGCTCTGCTCGTGTCTGTGTTGGATTGGGGACTCTGTGCGTGTCTCTGTTGGATTGGGGGCTCTGCTCGTGTCTGTGTTGGATTGGGGGCTCTGTGCGTGTCTGTGTTGGATTGGGGGCTCTGCGCGTGTCTGTATTGGATTGGGGACTCTGCGCGTGTCTGTGTTGGATTGGGGGCTCTGTGCGTGTCTCTGTTGGATTGGGGGCTCTGCGCGTGTCTGTGTTGTATTGGGGGCTCTGTGCGTGTCTGTGTTGGATTGGGGCTCTGCGCGTGTCTGTGTTGGATTGGGGGCTCTGCGCGTGTCTGTATTGGATTGGGGACTCTGCGCGTGTCTGTGTTTGATTGGGGACTCTGTGCGTGTCTGTGTTGGATTGGGGACTCTGCGCGTGTCTGTGTTGGATTGGGGGCTCTGCGCGTGTCTGTGTTGGATTGGGGGGCTCTGTGCGTGTCTCTGTTGGATTGGGGGCTCTGCGTGTGTCTGTGTTGGATTGGGGGCTCTGCGCGTGTCTGTGTTGGATTGGGGACTCTGCGCGTGTCTATGTTGTATTGGGGGCTCTGTGCGTGTCTGTGTTGGATTGGGGGCTCTGCGCGTGTCTGTGTTGGATTGAGGACTCTGTGCGTGTCTGTGTTGTATTGGGGGCTCTGTGCGTGTCTGTGTTGGATTGGGGACTCTGCGCGTGTCTGTGTTGGATTGGGGGCTCTGCGCGTGTCTGTGTTGGATTGGGGGCTCTGTGCGTGTCTGTGTTGGATTGGGGACTCTGCGCGTGTCTGTGTTGTTTTGGGGGTTCTGCGCGTGTCTGTGTTGTATTGGGGACTCTGTGCGTGTCTGTGTTGGATTGGGGGCTGCGCGTGTCTGTGTTGGATTGGGGACTCTGCACGTGTCTGTGTTGGATTGGGGACTCTGTGCGTGTGTATTTGTTGGATTGGGGACTCTGCGCGTGTCTGTGTTGGATTGGGGGCTCTGTGCGTGTCTGTGTTGGATTGGGGACTCTGCGTGTGTCTGTGTTGTATTGGGGACTCTGTGCGTGTCTGTGTTGGATTGGGGGCTGCGCGTGTCTGTGTTGGATTGGGGACTCTGCACGTGTCTGTGTTGGATTGGGGACTCTGTGCGTGTGTCTGTGTTGTATTGGGGACTCTGCGCGTGTCTGTGTTGGATATGGGACTCTGTGCGTGTCTGTGTTGGATTGGGGGCTGCGCGTGTCTGTGTTGGATTGGGGACTCTGCGTGTGTCTGTGTTGTATTGGGGACTCTGTGCGTGTCTGTGTTGGATTGGGGGCTGCGCGTGTCTGTGTTGGATTGGGGACTCTGCGTGTGTCTGTGTTGGATTGGGGACTCTGCACGTGTCTGTGTTGGATTGGGGGCCCTGATTGAGGTCCACAGGTCACTGAAAGGGGCAACACAGGTGGAGAAGGTAGTCAAGAAGGCATACGGCATGCTTGCCTTCATTGGCCGGGGCATTGAGTATAAGAATCGGCAAGTCATGTTGCAGCTGTATGGAATCTTAGTTAGGCCACACTTGGAGTATAGTGTTCAAATCTGGTCGCCACACTACCAGAAGGATGTGGAGGCTTTAGAGAGGGTGCAGAAGAGATTTACCAGAATGTTGCCTGGTATGGAGGGCATTAGCTATGAGGAGCGGTTGAATAAACTCGGTTTGTTCTCACTGGAACGAAGGAGGTTGAGGGGAGACCTGATAGAGGTATACAAAATTATGAGGGGCATAGACAGAGTGGATAGTCAGAGGCTTTTTCCCAGGGTAGAGGGGTCAATTACTAGGGGGCATAGGTTTAAGGTGAGAGGGGCAAGGTTTAGAGTAGATGTACGAGGCAAGTTTTTTACACAGAGGGTAGTGGGTACCTGGAACTCGCTACCGGAGGAGGTGGTGGAAGCAGGGACGATAGGGACATTTAAGGGGCATCTTGACAAATACATGAATAGGATGGGAATAGAGGGATACGGACCCAGGAAGTGTAGAAGATTGTAGTTTAGTCGGGCAGCATGGTCGGCACAGGCTTGGAGGGCCGAAGGGCCTGTTCCTGCGCTGTACATTTCTTTGTTCTTTGTTCAGACGCGATGGGCCAATGGGTCTTCTCTGTGCTGTCTGCCTCTGTGATAGGGCCACACCGCAAACCTCTCCCCTTGTTCGTGTCTGTGCCTTAGCAGCAGAGTGATGTGTGCGGAGCCGCTGCTTCTCTGATAGCTGATTGGTTGTTTTTGGTGTTATGCAGTGAACAACTCGCGGACAAAGATTCTCACAGCCGCTTCCAACCTGAAATTCCAGCCGCAAACACTCCTGATTTACTGCAAGGATTTCCGCCTCTTACACTTTCAGTTTGAACCGGACTCCCGAGCTTGTGAGGTACACTTAATTCATCCTGTTACTCTGCACACCTTGTCCTCAGTCCAGTCAACCCCGGGACTCCCGGCCTCTCCGACACCCGGACCCTGGGGGTGACCTTTGGAATTTATCCTACCTCTGAGACTGGCTGAAACCTGAGACACACACACATTCAGCAGGGTGAGGATCACTCACTGTAACTGTACAGAGTCACTGTTTATTCAGGGTGAGGATCACTCACTGTGTAACTGTACAGAGTCACTGTTTATTCAGGGTGAGGATCACTCACTGTAACTGTACAGAGTCACTGTTTATTCAGGGTGAGGATCACTCTCTGTGTAACTGTACAGAGTCACTCTTTATTCAGCAGGGTGAGGATCACTCACTGTAACTGTACAGAGTCACTGTTTATTCAGGGTGAGGATCACTCACTGTGTAACTGTACAGAGTCACTGTTTATTCAGGGTGAGGATCACTCACTGTAACTGTACAGAGTCACTGTTTATTCAGGGTGAGGATCACTCTCTCTGTAACTATACAGAGTCACTGTTTATTCAGGGTGAGGATCACTCACTGTAACTGTACAGAGTCACTGTTTATTCAGGGTGAGGATCACTCACTGTGTAACTGTACAGAGTCACTGTTTATTCAGCACGGTGAGGATCACTCACTGTGTAACTGTACAGAGTCACTGGTTATTCAGGGTGAGGATCACTCACTGTCTAACTGTACAGAGTCACTGTTTATTCAGGGTGAGGATCACTCACTGTGTAACTGTACAGAGTCACTGTTTATTCAGGGTGAAGATCACTCATTGTGTAACTGTACAGAGTCACTGTTTATTCAGGGTGAGGATCACTCACTGTGTAACTGTACAGAGTCACTGTTTATTCAGCAGGGTGAGGATCACTCACTGTAACTGTACAGAGTCACTGTTTATTCAGCAGGGTGAGGATCACTCACTGTAACTGTACAGAGTCACTGTTTATTCCGGGTGAGGGTCACTCACTGTGTAACTGTACAGAGTCACTGTTTATTCAGCAGGGTGAGGATCACTCACTGTGTAACTGTACAGAGTCACTGTTTATTCAGCAGGGTGAGGATCACTCACTGTGTAACTGTTCAGAGTCACTGTTTATTCAGGGTGAGGATCACTCACTGTGTAACTGTACAGAGTCACTGTTTATTCAGCAGGGTGAGGATCACTCACTGTAACTGTACAGAGTCACTGTTTATTCAGCAGGGTGAGGATCACTCACTGTAACTGTACAGTGTCACTGTTTATTCAGGGTGAGGATCACTCACTGTGTAACTGTACAGAGTCACTGTTTATTCAGGGTGAGGATCTCTCACTGTGTAACTGTACAGAGTCACTGTTTATTCAGCAGGGTGAGGATCACTCACTGTGTAACTGTGCAGAGTCACTGTTTATTCAGGGTGAGGATCACTCACTGTGTAACTGTACAGAGTCACTGTTTATTCAGGGTGAGGATCACTCACTGTAACTGTACAGAGTCACTGTTTATTCAGGGTGAGGATCACTCACTGTGTAACTGTACAGAGTCACTATTTATTCAGGGTGAGGATCACTCACTGTAACTGTACAGAGTCACTGTTTATTCAGCAGGGTGAGGATCACTCACTGTGTAACTGTACAGAGTCACTGTTTATTCAGCAGGGTGAGGATCACTCACTGTGTAACTGTACAGAATCACTGTTTATTCAGCAGAGTGAGTATCACTCACTGTGTAACTGTACAGAGACACTGTTTATTCAGGGTGAGGATCACTCACTGTGTAACTGTACAGAGTCACTGTTTATTCAGCAGGGTGAGGATCACTCACTGTGTAACTGTACAGAGTAACTGTTTATTCAGGGTGAGGATCACTCACTGTGTAACTGTACAGAGTCACTGTTTATTCAGGGTGAGGATCACTCACTGTGTAACTGTACAGAGTCACTGTTTATTCAGCAGGGTGAGGGTCACTCACTGTGTAACTGTACAGAGTGACTGTTTATTCAGGGTGAGGATCACTCACTGTGTAACTGGACAGAGTCACTGTTTATTCAGGGTGAGGATCACTCACTGTGTAACTGTACAGAGTCACTGTTTATTCAGCAGGGTGAGGATCACTCACTGTGTAACTGTACAGAGTCACTGTTTATTCAGGGTGAGGATCACTCACTGTTACTGTAACAGAGTCACTGTTTATTCAGGGTGAGGATCACTCACTGTTACTGTAACAGAGTCACTGTTTATTCAGCAGGGTGAGGATCACTCACTGTGTAACTGTGCAGAGTCACTGTTTATTCAGGGTGAGGATCACTCACTGTGTAACTGTACAGAGTCACTGTTTATTCAGGGTGAGGATCACTCACTGTAACTGTACAGAGTCACTGTTTATTCAGGGTGAGGATCACTCACTGTGTAACTGTACAGAGTCACTATTTATTCAGGGTGAGGATCACTCACTGTAACTGTACAGAGTCACTGTTTATTCAGCAGGGTGAGGATCACTCACTGTGTAACTGTACAGAGTCACTGTTTATTCAGCAGGGTGAGGATCACTCACTGTGTAACTGTACAGAATCACTGTTTATTCAGCAGAGTGAGTATCACTCACTGTGTAACTGTACAGAGACACTGTTTATTCAGGGTGAGGATCACTCACTGTGTAACTGTACAGAGTCACTGTTTATTCAGCAGGGTGAGGATCACTCACTGTGTAACTGTACAGAGTAACTGTTTATTCAGGGTGAGGATCACTCACTGTGTAACTGTACAGAGTCACTGTTTATTCAGGGTGAGGATCACTCACTGTGTAACTGTACAGAGTCACTGTTTATTCAGCAGGGTGAGAGATCACTCACTGTGTAACTGTACAGAGTGACTGTTTATTCAGGGTGAGGATCACTCACTGTGTAACTGGACAGAGTCACTGTTTATTCAGGGTGAGGATCACTCACTGTGTAACTGTACAGAGTCACTGTTTATTCAGCAGGGTGAGGATCACTCACTGTGTAACTGTACAGAGTCACTGTTTATTCAGGGTGAGGATCACTCACTGTTACTGTAACAGAGTCACTGTTTATTCAGGGTGAGGATCACTCACTGTTACTGTAACAGAGTCACTGTTTATTCAGCAGGGTGAGGATCACTCACTGTGTAACTGTACAGAGTCACTGTTTATTCAGCAGGGTGAGGATCACTCACTGTGTAACTGTTCAGAGTCACTGTTTATTCAGGGTGAGGATCACTCACTGTGTAACTACAGAGTCACTGTTTATTCAGGGTGAGGATCACTCACTGTGTAACTGTACAGTTTCACTGTTTATTCAGGGTGAGGATCTCTCACTGTGTAACTGTACAGTCACTGTTTATTCAGGGTGAGGATCACTCACTGTGTAACTGTACAGAGTCACTGTTTATTCAGGGTGAGGATCACTCACTGTGTAACTGTACAGAGTCACTGTTCATTCAGGGTGAGGATCACTCACTGTGTAACTGTACAGAGTCACTGTTTATTCAGCAGGGTGAGGGTCACTCACTGTGTAACTGTACAGAGTCACTGTTTATTCCGGGTGAGGATCACTCACTGTGTAACTGTACAGAGTCACTGTTTATTCAGCAGGGTGAGGATCACTCACTGTGTAACTGTACAGAGTCACTGTTTATTCAGGGTGAGGATCACTCACTGTGACTGTACAGAGTCACTGTTTATTCAGGGTGAGGATCACTCACTGTGTAACTGTACAGAGTCACTGTTTATTCACAGGATGAGGATTATTCTTTTCTTGATTTTACAGATAATCCCCCTGATTGCTCAGAGCTGTCAACCTGCATCTCCTCGGAAATTGTTTTTGTTTCAGTATTCTGTGGAGGTGTCAAATGACTTAGGTTAGTTTCAATGTCTTGCATCTTTTCTGAGAGAATTTGTCTGTTGAATTTGGTGTGAATAGCAATTGTTGACAATACCTGTCTGCTTTTCCCTCCTCCTCGCTCTCTCGCTGCTGCGTTCACACACCTCAACCGCTCGCGCCCCACTGCTCCCGATTACCTTCGTCCAAGCTGCCTCCTTCTTCCACCACCCAACAGATCACAGGCAGTTGAATTCGAATTTTGATGGGGAGCTTTATCCAACACGCATGTTTGAGACTCAATTAGACTGGGAAATGGAACTGGCACGGACTGGAGCGTCCGGTTGGCGTGTAAGCCTTGTCAATGAGCGGTTTGAGGCGTCTGCCAGGTAATTACAGTGAGCAAGAGGATCAGCATAACAGACCCGTCCCCACCAGTACTGTACCGCAGTGTTATACAGTGACAGACCCGTCCCCACCAGTACTGTATCCCAGTGTTATACAGTGACAGACCCGTCCCCACCAGTACTGTACCCCAGTGTTATACAGTGAGACCCATCCCCACCAGTACTGTACCCCAGTGTTATACAGTGACAGACCCGTCCCCACCAGTACTGTACCCCAGTGTTATACAGTGACAGACCCGTCCCCACCAGTACTGTACCCCAGTATTATACAGTGACAGACCCGTCCCCACCAGTACTGTACCCCAGTGTTATACAGTGACAGACCCGTCCCCACCAGTACTGTACTCCAGTGTTATACAGCGACAGACCGGTCCCCACCAGTACTGTACCCCAGTGTTATACAGCGACAGACCCATCCCCACCCATACTGTACCCCAGTGTTGTACAGTGACAGACACGTCCCCACCAGTACTGTACCCCAGTGTTATACAGCGACAGACCCGTCCCCACCGGTACTGTACCCCAGTGTTATACAGTGACAGACCCGTCCGCACCGGTACTGTACCCCTGTGTTATACAGTGACAGACCCGTCCCCACCAGTACTGTACCCCAGTGTTATACAGTGACAGACGCGTCCCCTCCAGTGCTGTACCCCAGTGTTATACAGTGTCAGACCCGTCCCCACCAGTACTGTACCCCAGTGTTATACAGTGACAGACCCGTCCCCACCGGTACTGTACCCCAGTGTTATACAGCGACAGACACATCCCCACCAGTACTGTACCCCAGTGTTATACAGCGACAGACCCGTCCCCACCAGTACTGTACCACAGTGTTATACAGCGACAGACCCGTCCGCACCGGTACTGTACCCCTGTGTTATACAGTGACAGGCCCGTCCCCACCAGTACTGTGCCCAATGTTATACAGTAACAGATCCGTCCCCACCCGTACTGTACCCCAGTGTTGTACAGTGACAGACACGTCCCCACCAGTACTGTACCCCAGTGTTATACAGTGACAGACCCGTCTGCACCGGTACTGTACCCCTGTGTTATACAGTGACAGACCCGTCCCCACCAGTGCTGTACCCCAGTGTTATACAGTGACAGGCCCGTCCCCACCAGTACTGTACCCCAGTGTTATACAGTGACAGACCCGTCCCCACCAGTACTGTACCCCAGTGTTATACAGTGACAGGCCCATCCCCACCAGTACTGTACCCCAGTGTTATACAGCGACAGGCCCGTCCCCACCAGTACTGTACCCCAGTGTTATACAGTGACAGACCCGTCCCCACCAGTACCGTACCCCAGTGTTATACAGTGACAGGCCCATCCCCACCAGTACTGTACCCCAGTGTTATACAGTGACAGATCTGTCCCCACCAGTACTGTACCCCAGTGTTATAGTGACAGACCCCTCCCCACCAGTACTGTACCCCAGTGTTATACAGTGACAGACCCGTCCCCACCAGTACTGTACCCCAGTGTTATACAGTGACAGACCCGTCCCCACCAGTACCGTACCCCAGTGTTATACAGTGACAGATCTGTCCCCACCAGTACTGTACCCCAGTGTTATAGTGACAGACCCCTCCCCACCAGTACTGTACCCCAGTGTTATACAGTGACAGACCCGTCCCCACCAGTACTGTACCCCAGTGTTATACAGTGACAGACACGTCCCCACCAGTACTGTACCCCAGTGTTATACACTGACAGACCCGTCCCCACCAGTACTGTACCCCAGTGTTATACAGTGACAGGCCCGTCCCCACCAGTACTGTGCCCAATGTTATACAGTAACAGATCCGTCCCCACCCGTACTGTACCCCAGTGTTATACAGTGACAGACACGTCCCCACCAGTACTGTACCCCAGTGTTATCCACGACAGACCCGTCCCCACCGGTACTGTACCCCAGTGTTATACAGTGACAGACCCATCCCCACCATTGCTGTACCCCAGTGTTATACAGTGACAGACCCGTCCCCGCCAGTACTATACCCCAGTGTTATACAGTGAGACCCGTCCCCACCAGTACTGTACCCCAGTGTTATACAGTGACAGACCCGTCTCCACCAGTACTGTGCCCCAGTGTTATACAGTGACAGACCCATCCCCACCAGTACTGTACCCCAGTGTTATAGAGTGACAGACCCGTCCCCACCAGTACTGTATCCCAGTGTTATACAGTGACAGACCCGTCCCCACCAGTACTGTACCCCAGTGTTATACAGTGACAGACCCGTCCCCACCAGTACTGTATCCCAGTGTTATACAGTGACAGACCCGTCCCCACCAGTACTGTACCCCAGTATTATACAGTGACAGACCCGTCCCCACCAGTACTGTACCCCAGTGTTATACAGTGACAGGCCCGTCCCCACCAGTACTGTGCCCAATGTTATACAGTAACAGATCCGTCCCCACCCGTACTGTACCCCAGTGTTATACAGTGACAGACACGTCCCCACCAGTACTGTACCCCAGTGTTATCCACGACAGACCCGTCCCCACCGGTACTGTACCCCAGTGTTATACAGTGACAGACCCATCCCCACCAGTGCTGTACCCCAGTGTTATACAGTGACAGACCCGTCCCCGCCAGTACTATACCCCAGTGTTATACAGTGAGACCCGTCCCCACCAGTACTGTACCCCAGTGTTATACAGTGACAGACCCGTCTCCACCAGTACTGTGCCCCAGTGTTATACAGTGACAGACCCATCCCCACCAGTACTGTACCCCAGTGTTATAGAGTGACAGACCCGTCCCCACCAGTACTGTATCCCAGTGTTATACAGTGACAGACCCGTCCCCACCAGTACTGTACCCCAGTATTATACAGTGACAGACCCGTCCCCACCAGTACTGTACCCCAGTGTTATACAGTGACAGACCCGTCCCCACCAGTACTGTACCCCAGTGTTATACAGCGACAGACCTGTCCCCACCAGTACTGTATCCCAGTATTATACACTGACAGACCCGTCCCCACCAGTACTGTACCCCAGTGTTATACAGCGACAGACCCATCCCCACCAGTACTGTACCCCAGTGTTATACAGTGACAGACCCGTCCCCACTAGTACTGTACCCCAGTGTTATACAGTGACAGACCCGTCACCACCAGTACTGTACCTCAGTGTTATACAGTGACAGACCCGTCCCCACCAGTACGGTACCCCAGTGTTATACAGTGACAGACCCGTCCCCACCAGTACTGTACCCCAGTGTTATACAGTGACAGTCCCGTACCCACCAGTACTGTACCCCAGTGTTATACAATGACAGACCCGTCCCCACCAGTACTGTACCCCAAGGTTATACAGTGTCAGACCCGTCCCCACCAGTACTGTACCCCAGGGTTATACAGTGACAGACCCGTCCCCACCAGTACTGTACCCCAATGTTATACAGCGACAGACCCGTCCCCAACAGTACTGTACCCCAGTGTTATACAGTGTCAGACCCGTCCCCACCAATACTGTACCCCAATGTTATACAGTGACAGACCCGTCCCCACCAGTACTGTACCCCAGTGTTATACAGTGACAGACCCGTCCCCACCAGTACTGTACCCCAGTGTTATACAGTGACAGACCCGTCCCCACCAGTACTGTACCCCAGTGTTATACAGTGACAGACCCGTCCCCACCAGTACTGTACCCCAGTGTTATACAGTGACAGACCCGTCCCCACCAGTACTGTACCCCAGTGTTTTCAGTGACAGGCCCCTCCCCACCAGTACTGTACCCCAGTGTTATACAGTGACACACCCGTCCCCACCGGTACTGTACCCCAGTGTTATACAGTGACAGACCCGTCCCCACCGGTACTGTATCCCAGTGTTATACAGCGACAGACCCGTCCCCACCGGTACTGTACCCCAGTGTTATACAGTGACAGACCCATCCCCACCAGTACTGTACCCCAGTGTTATACAGCCACAGACCCGTCCCCACCAGTACTGTACCCCAGTGTTATACAGCGACAGACACGTCCCCACCAGTACTGTTCCCCAGTGTTATACAGCGACAGACCCGTCCCCACCAGTACTGAACCCCAGTGTTATACAGTGACAGACCCGTCCCCACCAGTACTGTACCCCAGTGTTATACAGTGACAGACCCGTCCCCACCAGTACTGTATCCCTGTGTTATACAGTGACAGACCCGTCCCCACCAGTACTGTACCCCAGTGTTATACAGTGACAGACCCGTCCCCACCAGTACTGTACCCCAGTGTTATACAGTGACCCACCAGTACTGTACCCCAGTGTTATACAGTGACAGACCCGTCCCCACTAGTACTGTACCCCAGTGTTATACAGTGACAGACCCGTCCCCACCAGTACTGTACCCCAAGGTTATACAGTGACAGACCCGTCCCGACCAGTACTGTACCCCAAGGTTATACAGTGTCAGACCCGTCCCCACCAGTACTGTACCCCAGGGTTATACAGTGACAGACCCGTCCCCACCAGTACTGTACCCCAGTGTTTTCAGTGACAGGCCCCTCCCCACCAGTGCTGTACCCCAGTGTTATACAGTGAGACCCGTCCCCACCAGTACTGTACCCCAATGTTATACAGCGACAGACCCGTCCCCACCAGTACTGTACCCCAGGGTTATACAGTGACAGACCCGTCCCCACCAGTACTATACCCCAGTGTTTTCAGTGACAGGCCCCTCCCCACCAGTACTGTACCCCAGTGTTATACAGTGACAGACCCGTCCCCACCAATACTGTACCCTAATGTTATACAGTGACAGACCCGTCCCCACCAGTACTGTACCCCAGTGTTTTCAGTGACAGGCCCCTCCCCACCAGTACTGTACCCCAGTGTTATACAGTGACAGACCCGTCCCCACCGGTACTGTACCCCAGTGTTATACAGTGACAGACCCGTCCCCACCGGTACTGTATCCCAGTGTTATACAGTGACAGACCCGTCCCCACCAGTACTGTACCCCAGTGTTATACAGTGACAGACCCATCCCCACCAGTACTGTACCCCAGTGTTATACAGCCACAGACCCTTTCCCACCAGTACTGTACCCCAGTGTCATACAGCGACAGACCCGTCCCCACCGGTACTGTACCCCAGTGTTATACAGCGACAGACACGTCCCCACCAGTACTGTACCCCAGTGTTATACAGCGACAGACCCGTCCCCACCAGTACTGTGCCCCAGTGTTATACAGCGACAGGCCCGTCCCCACCAGTACTGTACCCCAGTGTTATACAGTGACAGACCCGTCCCCACCAGTACTGTACCTCAGTGTTATACAGCGACAGACCCGTCCCCACCAGTACTGTGCCCCAGTGTTATACAGCGACAGGCCCGTCCCCACCAGTACTGTACCTCAGTGTTATACAGTGACAGACCCGTCCCCACCAGTACTGTGCCCCAGTGTTATACAGCGACAGGCCCGTCCCCACCAGTACTGTACCCCAGTGTTATACAGCGACACACCCGTCCCCACCAGTACTGTACCCCAGTGTTATACAGTGACAGACCCGTCCCCACCAGTACTGTACCCCAGTGTTATACAGTGACAGACCCGTCCCCACCAGTACTGTACCCCAGTGTAATACAGTGACAGACCATTCCCCACTAGTACTGTACCCCAGTGTTATACAGTGACCGACCCGTCACCACCAGTACTGTATCCCAGTGTTATACAGTGACAGACCCGTCCCCACCAGTACTGTACCCCAGTGTTACACAGTGACAGACCCGTCCCCACCAGTACTGTACCCCAGTGTTATACAGTGACAGACCCGTCCCCACCAGTACTGTACCCCAGTGTTATACAGTGACAGACACATCCCCACCAGTACTGTACCCCAGTGTTATACAGTGACAGACCCGTCCCCACCAGCACTGTACCTCAGTGTTATACAGTGACAGACCCGTCCCCACCAGCACTGTACCCCAATGTTATACAGTGACAGACTCTTCCCCACCAGTACTGTACCCCAGTGTTATACAGTGACAGACCCGTCCCCACCAGCACTGTATCCCAGTGTTATACAGTGACAGACCCGTCCGCACCAGTACTGTGCCCCAGTGTTATACAGCGACAGACCCGTCCCCAACAGTACTGTACCCCGGTGTTATACAGTGACAGACCCGTCCCCTCCAGTACTGTACCCCAGTGTTATACAGTGACAGACACATCCCCACCAGTACTGTACCCCAGGGTTATACAGTGACAGACCCGTCCCCACCAGTACTGTACCCCAGTGTTTTCAGTGACAGGCCCCTCCCCACCAGTGCTGTACCCCAGTGTTATACAGTGACAGACCCGTCCCCTCCAGTACAGTACCCCAGTGTTATACAGTGTCAGACCCGTCCCCACCAGTACTGTACCCCAGGGTTATACAGTGACAGACCCGTCCCCACCAGTACTGTACCCCAGTGTTTTCAGTGACAGGCCCCTCCCCACCAGTACTGTACCCCAGTGTTATACAGTGACAGACACATCCCCACCAGTACTGTACCCCAGTGTTATACAGTGACAGACACATCCCCACCAGTACTGTACCCCAGTGTTATACAGTGACAGACACATCCCCACCAGTACTGTACCTCAGTGTTATACAGTGACAGACCCGTCCCCACCAGTACTGTACCCCAATGTTATACAGCGACAGACCCGTCCCCAACAGTGCTGTACCCCAGTGTTATACAGTGACAGACCCGTCCCCTCCAGTACAGTACCCCAGTGTTATACAGTGTCAGACCCGTCCCCACCAGTACTGTACCCCAGGGTTATACAGTGACAGACCCGTCCCCACCAGTACTGTACCCCAGTGTTTTCAGTGACAGGCCCCTCCCCACCAGTGCTGTACCCCAGTGTTATACAGTGAGACCCGTCCCCACCAGTACTGTACCCCAATGTTATACAGCGACAGACCCGTCCCCAACAGTACTGAACCCCAGCGTTATACAGTGACAGACCCATCCCCACCAGTACTGTACCCCAGTGTTATACAGTGACAGACTCGTCCCCACCAGTACTGTACCCCAGGGTTATACAGTGACAGACCCGTCCCCTCCAGCACTGTACCCCAGTGTTATACAGTGTCAGACCCGTCCCACCAGTACTGTACCCCAGTGTTATACAGCGACAGACCCGTCCCCACCAGTACTGTACCCCAGTGTTATACAGTGTCAGACCCGTCCCCACCAGTACTGTACCCCAGTGTTATACAGCGACAGACCCGTCCCCACCAGTACTGTACCTCAGTGTTATACAGTGACAGGCCCGTCCCCACCAGTACTGTGCCCAATGTTATACAGTAACAGATCCGTCCCCACCCGTACTGTACCCCAGTGTTATACAGCGACAGACCCGTCCCCACCAGTACTGTACCCCAGTGTTATACAGTGACAGACCCGTCCGCACCGGGACTGTACCCCAGTGTTATACAGCGACAGACCCGTCCACACCGGTACTGTACCCCAGTGTTATACAGCGACAGACCCGTCCCCACCGGTACTGTACCCCAGTGTTATACAGTGACAGACCCGTCCGCACCGGGACTGTACCCCTGTGTTATACAGTGACAGACCCGTCCCCACCAGTACTGTACCCCAGTGTTATACAGTGACAGACCCGTCCCCACCAGTACTGTACCCCAGTGTTCTACACTGACAGACCCGTCCCCACCAGTACTGTACCCCAGTGTTATACAGTGACAGGCCCGTCTCCACCAGTACTGTGCCCAATGTTATACAGTAACAGATCCGTCCCCACCCGTACTGTACCCCAGTGTTATACAGTGACAGACACGTCCCCACCAGTGCTGTACCCCAGTGTTATACAGTGACAGACTCGTCCCCGCCAGTACTGTACCCCAGTGTTATAGAGTGACAGACCAGTCCCCACCAGTACTGTACCCCAGTATTATACAGTGACAGACCCGTCCCCACCAGTACTGTACCCCAGTGTAATACAGTGACAGACCCGTCCCCACCAGTACTGTACCCCAGTGTTATAGAGTGACAGACCCGTCCCCACCAGTACTGTACCCCAGTGTTATACAGCGACAGACCTGTCCCCACCAGTACTGTACCCCAGTGTTATAGAGTGACAGACCCGTCGCCACCAGTACTGTACCCCAGTGTTATACAGCGACAGACCCATCCCCACCAGTACTGTACCCCAGTGTTATACAGTGACAGACCCGTCCCCACCAGTACTGTACCCCAGTGTTATAGAGTGACAGACCCGTCCCCACCAGTACTGTACCCCAGTATTATACAGTGACAGACCCGTCCCCACCAGTACTGTACCCCAGTGTAATACAGTGACAGACCCGTCCCCACCAGTACTGTACCCCAGTGTTATAGAGTGACAGACCCGTCCCCACCAGTACTGTACCCCAGTGTTATACAGCGACAGACCTGTCCCCACCAGTACTGTACCCCAGTGTTATACAGTGACAGACCCGTCCCCACCAGTACTGTACCCCAGTGTTATACAGCGACAGGCCCGTCCCCACCAGTACTGTACCCCAGTATTATACAGTGACAGACCCGTTCCCACCAGTACTGTATCCCAGTGTTATACAGTGACAGACCCGTCCCCACCAGTACTGTACCCCAAGGTTATACAGTGACAGACCCGTCCCCACCAGTACTGTACCCCAGTGTTTTCAGTGACAGGCCCCTCCCCACCAGTACTGTACCCCAGTGTTATACAGTGACAGACCCGTCCCCACCAGTACTGTACCCCAGTGTTATACAGTGACAGGCCCGTCCCCACCAGTACTGTGCCCCAGTGTTATACAGTGAGACCCGTCCACACCAGTACTGTACCCCAGTGTTATACAGCGACAGACCCGTCCCCAACAGTACTGTACCCCAGTGTTATACAGTGACAGACCCGTCCCCTCCAGTACTGTACCCCAGTGTTATACAGTGTCAGACCCGTCCCCACCAGTACTGTACCCCAGGGTTATACAGTGACAGACCCGTCCCCACCAGTACTGCACCCCAGTGTTTTCAGTGACAGGCCCCTCCCCACCAGTACTGTACCCCAGTGTTATACAGTGACAGACCCGTCCCCACCAGTACTGTATCCCTGTGTTATACAGTGACAGACCCGTCCCCACCAGTACTGTATCCCTGTGTTATACAGCGACAGACCCGTCCCCACCAGTACTGTACCCCAGTGTTACACAGCGACAGACCCGACCCCACCAGTACTGTACCCCAGTGTTATACAGTGACAGACTCGTCCCCACCAGTACTGTACCCCAGTGTTATACAGTGACAGACCCGTCCCCACCAGTACTGTACCCCAGTGGTATACAGCGACAGACCCGTCCCCACCAGTACTGTATCCCTGTGTTATACAGTGACAGACCCGTCCCCACCAGTACTGTACCCCAGTGTTATACAGTGACAGACCCGTCCCCACCAGTACTGTACCCCAGTGGTATACAGTGACAGACCCGTCCCCACCAGTACTGTACCCCAGAGGTATACAGTGACAGACTCGTCCCCACCAGTACTGTACCCCAGTGTTATACAGTGACAGACCCGTCCCCACCAGTACTGTACCCCAGTGGTATACAGCGACAGACCCGTCCCCACCAGTACTGTATCCCTGTGTTATACAGTGACAGACCCGTCCCCACCAGTACTGTACCCCAGTGTTATACAGTGACAGACCCGTCCCCACCAGTACTGTACCCCAGTGGTATACAGTGACAGACCCGTCCCCACCAGTACTGTACCCCAGTGGTATACAGTGACAGACCCGTCCCCACCAGTACTGTGCCCCAGTGTTATACAGGGACAGACCCGTCCCCACCAGTACTGTACCCCAGTGTTATACAGGGACAGACCCGTCCCCACCAGTACTGTACCCCAGTGTTATACAGTGACAGGCCCGTCCCCACCAGTACTGTATCCCTGTGTTATACAGTGACAGACCCGTCCCCACCAGTACTGTATCCCTGTGTTATACAGTGACAGACCCGTCCCCACCAGTACTGTATCCCTGTGTTATACAGTGACAGACCCGTCCCCACCAGTACTGTACCCCAGTGTTATACAGTGACAGACCCGTCCCCACCAGTACTGTATCCCTGTGTTATACAGTGACAGACCCGTCCCCACCAGTACTGTATCCCTGTGTTATACAGTGACAGACCCGTCCCCACCAGTACTGTACCCCAGTATTATACAGCGACAGACCCGTCCCCACCAGTACTGTACCCCAGTGTTATACAGTGACAGACACGTCCCCACCAGTACTGTACCCCAGTGTTATACAGTGACAGACCCGTCCCCACCAGTACTGCATCCCAGTGTTATACAGTAACTGACCCGTCCCCACCAGTACTGTACCCCAGTGTTATACAGTGACAGACCCGTCCCCACCAGTACTGTACACCAGTGTTATACAGTGACAGACCCGTCCCCACCAGTACTGTATCCCTGTGTTATACAGTGACAGACCCATCCCCACCAGTACTGTACCCCAGTGTTATACAGTGACAGACCCGTCTCCACCAGTACTGTACCCCAGTGTTATACAGTGACAGACCCGTCCCCACCAGTACTGTACCCCAGTGTTATACAGCGACAGACCCGTCCCGACCAGTACTGTACCCCAGTGTTATACAGTGACAGACCCGTCTCCACCAGTACTGTACCCCAGTGTTATACAGTGACAGACCCGTCCCCACCAGTACTGTACCCCAGTGTTATACAGTGACAGACCCGTCCCCACCAGTACTGTACCCCAGTGGTATACAGTGACAGACCCGCCCCCACCAGTACTGTACCCCAGTGTTATACAGTGACAGACCCGTCCCCACCAGTACTCTACGCCAGTGTTATACAGTGACAGACCCGTCCCCACCAGTACTGTACCCCAGTGTTATACAGGGACAGACCCGTCCCCACCAGTACTGTATCCCTGTGTTATACAGTGACAGACCCGTCCCCACCAGTACTGCACCCCAGTGTTACACACTGACAGACCCGTCCCCACCAGTACTGTACCCCAGTGTTATACAGTGACAGACCCGTCCCCACCAGTACTGTGCCCCAGTGTTATACAGTGACAGACCCGTCCCCACCAGTACTGTACCCCAGTGTTATACAGTGACAGACCCGTCCCCACCAGTGCTGTACCCCAGTGTTATACAGTGACAGACCCGTCCCCACCAGTACTGTACCCCAGTGTTATACAGTGACAGACCCGTCCCCACCAGTACTGTATCCCATTATTATACACTGACAGACCCGTCCCCACCAGTACTGTACCCCAGTGTTATACAGTGACAGGCCCGTCCCCACCAGTACTGTGCCCAATGTTATACAGTAACAGACCCGTCCCCACCAGTACTGTATCCCAGTGTTATACAGTGACAGACCCGTCCCCACCAGTACTGTACTGCAGTGTTATACAGTGACAGACCCGTCCCCACCAGTACTGTACCCCAGTGTTATACAGTGACACACCTGTCCCCACCAGTACTGTACCCCAGTGTTATACAGCGACAGACCCGTCCCCACCAGTACTGTACCCCAGTGTTATACAGTGACAGACCCGTCCCCAACAGTACTGTACCCCAATGTTATACAGCGACAGACCCGTCCCCACCAGTACTGTACCCCAGTGTTATACAGTGACAGACCCGTCCCCACCGGTACTGTACCCCAGTGTTATACAGCGACAGACACGTCCCCACCAGTACTGCACCCCTGTGTTATACAGTGACAGGCCCGTCCCCACCAGTACTGTGCCCAATGTTATACAGTAACAGATCCGTCCCCACCCGTACTGTAGCCCAGTGTTATACAGTGACAGACACATCCCCACCAGTACTGTACCCCAGTGTTATACAGCGAAAGACCCGTCCGCACCGGAACTGTACCCCTGTGTTATACAGCGACAGACCCGTCCCCACCAGTACTGTACCCCAGTGTTATACAGTGACAGACCCGTCCCCACCAGTACTGTACCCCAGTGTTATACAGTGACAGACCCGTCCCCACCAGTACTGTACCCCAGTGTTATACAGGGACAGACCCGTCCCCACCAGTACTGTCCCCCAGTGTTATACAGTGACAGACCCGTCCCCACCAGTACTGTACCCCAGTGTTATACAGTGACAGACCCCTCCCCGCCAGTACTGTACCCCAGTGTTATACAGTGACAGACCCGTCCCCACCAGTACTGTACCCCAGTGTTATACAGTGACAGACCCGTCCCCACCAGTACTGTACCCCAGTGTTATACAGTGACAGACACATCCCCACCAGTACTGTACCCCATTGTTATACAGTGACAGACCCGTCCCCACCAGTACTGTACCCCAGTGTTATACAGAGACAGACCCGTCCCCACCAGTACTGTACCCCAGTGTTATACAGGGGCAGACCCGTCCCCACCGGTACTGTACCCCAGTGTTATACAGGGGCAGACCCGTCCCCACCAGTACTGTACCCCAGTGTTATACAGTGACAGACCCGTCCCCACCAGTACTGTACCCCAGTGTTATACAGTGACAGACCCGTCCCCACCAGTACTGTACCCCAGTGTTATACAGTGACAGACCCGTCTCCACCTGTGCTGTACCCCAGTGTTATACAGTGGCAGACCCGTCCCCACCAGTACTGTACCCCAGTGTTATACAGCGACAGACCCGTCCCCACCAGTACTGTATCCCATTATTATACACTGACAGACCCGTCCCCACCAGTACTGTACCCCAGTGTTATACAGTGACAGGCCCGTCCCCACCAGTACTGTGCCCAATGTTATACAGTAACAGATCCGTCCCCACCACTACTGTACTCCTGTGTATTCAGTGACAGGCCCCTCCCCACCAGTACTGTATCCCTGTGTTATACAGTGACAGACCCGTTCCCCACCAGTACTGTATCCCTGTGTTATACAGTGACAGACCCGTCCCCACCAGTACTGTATCCCTGTGTTATACAGTGACAGACCCGTCCCCACCAGTACTGTACCCCAGTGTTATACAGTGACAGACCCGTCCCCACCAGTACTGTATCCCTGTGTTATACAGTGACAGACCCGTCCCCACCAGTACTGTACCCCAGTGTTATACAGTGACAGACCCGTCCCCACCAGTACTGCATCCCAGTGTTATACAGTAACAGACCCGTCCCCACCAGTACTGTACCCCAGTGTTATACAGTAACAGACCGTCCCCACCAGTACTGTACACCAGTGTTATACAGTGACAGACCCGTCCCCACCAGTACTGTATCCCTGTGTTATACAGTGACAGACCCATCCCCACCAGTACTGTACCCCAGTGTTATACAGTGACAGACCCGTCTCCACCAGTACTGTACCCCAGTGTTATACAGTGACAGACCCGTCCCCACCAGTACTGTACCCCAGTGTTATACAGTGACAGACCCGTCCCCACCAGTACTGTATCCCTGTGTTATACAGTGACAGACCCGTCCCCACCAGTACTGTACCCCAGTGTTATACAGCGACAGACCCATCCCGACCAGTACTGTACCCCAGTGTTATACAGTGACAGACCCGTCTCCACCAGTACTGTACCCCAGTGTTATACAGTGACAGACCCGTCCCCACCAGTACTGTACCCCAGTGTTATACAGTGACAGACCCGTCCCCACCAGTACTGTACCCCAGTGGTATACAGTGACAGACCCGTCCCCACCAGTACTGTACCCCAGTGTTATACAGTGACAGACCCGTCCCCACCAGTACTCTACGCCAGTGTTATACAGTGACAGACCCGTCCCCACCAGTACTGTACCCCAGTGTTATACAGGGACAGACCCGTCCCCACCAGTACTGTATCCCTGTGTTATACAGTGACAGACCCGTCCCCACCAGTACTGCACCCCAGTGTTACACACTGACAGACCCGTCCCCACCAGTACTGTACCCCAGTGTTATACAGTGACAGACCCGTCCCCACCAGTACTGTGCCCCAGTGTTATACAGTGACAGACCCGTCCCCACCAGTACTGTACCCCAGTGTTATACAGTGACAGACCCGTCCCCACCAGTGCTGTACCCCAGTGTTATACAGTGACAGACCCGTCCCCACCAGTACTGTACCCCAGTGTTATACAGTGACAGACCCGTCCCCACCAGTACTGTATCCCATTATTATACACTGACAGACCCGTCCCCACCAGTACTGTACCCCAGTGTTATACAGTGACAGGCCCGTCCCCACCAGTACTGTGCCCAATGTTATACAGTAACAGATCCGTCCCCACCAGTACTGTACTCCTGTGTATTCAGTGACAGGCCCCTCCCCACCAGTACTGTACCCCAGTGTTATACAGCGACAGACCCGTCCCCACCAGTACTGTATCCCAAGGTTATACAGTGACAGACCCGTCCCCACCAGTACTGTACCCCAGTGTTTTCAGTGACAGGCCCCTCCCCACCAGTACTGTACCCCAGTGTTATACAGTGACAGACCCGTCCCCACCAGTACTGTACCCCAGTGTTATACAGTGACAGGCCCGTCCCCACCAGTACTGTGCCCCAGTGTTATACAGTGAGACCCGTCCACACCAGTACTGTACCCCAGTGTTATACAGCGACAGACCCGTCCCCACCAGTACTGTACCCCAGTGTTATACAGTGACAGACCCGTCCCCTCCAGTACTGTACCCCAGTGTTATACAGTGTCAGACCCGTCCCCACCAGTACTGTACCCCAGGGTTATACAGTGACAGACCCGTCCCCACCAGTACTGCACCCCAGTGTTTTCAGTGACAGGCCCCTCCCCACCAGTACTGTACCCCAGTGTTATACAGTGACAGACCCGTCCCCACCAGTACTGTATCCCTGTGTTATACAGTGACAGACCCGTCCCCACCAGTACTGTATCCCTGTGTTATACAGCGACAGACCCGTCCCCACCAGTACTGTACCCCAGTGTTACACAGCGACAGACCCGACCCCACCAGTACTGTACCCCAGTGTTATACAGTGACAGACTCGTCCCCACCAGTACTGTACCCCAGTGTTATACAGTGACAGACCCGTCCCCACCAGTACTGTACCCCAGTGGTATACAGCGACAGACCCGTCCCCACCAGTACTGTATCCCTGTGTTATACAGTGACAGACCCGTCCCCACCAGTACTGTACCCCAGTGTTATACAGTGACAGACCCGTCCCCACCAGTACTGTACCCCAGTGGTATACAGTGACAGACCCGTCCCCACCAGTACTGTACCCCAGTGGTATACAGTGACAGACTCGTCCCCACCAGTACTGTACCCCAGTGTTATACAGTGACAGACCCGTCCCCACCAGTACTGTACCCCAGTGGTATACAGCGACAGACCCGTCCCCACCAGTACTGTATCCCTGTGTTATACAGTGACAGACCCGTCCCCACCAGTACTGTACCCCAGTGTTATACAGTGACAGACCCGTCCCCACCAGTACTGTACCCCAGTGGTATACAGTGACAGACCCGTCCCCACCAGTACTGTACCCCAGTGGTATACAGTGACACACCTGTCCCCACCAGTACTGTACCCCAGTGTTATACAGCGACAGACCCGTCCCCACCATTACTGTACCCCAGTGTTATACAGCGACAGACCCGTCCCGACCAGTACTGTACCCCAGTGTTATACAGTGACAGACCCGTCTCCACCAGTACTGTACCCCAGTGTTATACAGTGACAGACCCGTCCCCACCAGTACTGTACCCCAGTGTTATACAGTGACAGACCCGTCCCCACCAGTACTGTACCCCAGTGGTATACAGTGACAGACCCGTCCCCACCAGTACTGTACCCCAGTGTTATACAGTGACAGACCCGTCCCCACCAGTACTCTACGCCAGTGTTATACAGTGACAGACCCGTCCCCACCAGTACTGTACCCCAGTGTTATACAGGGACAGACCCGTCCCCACCAGTACTGTATCCCTGTGTTATACAGTGACAGACCCGTCCCCACCAGTACTGCACCCCAGTGTTACACACCTGACAGACCCGTCCCCACCAGTACTGTACCCCAGTGTTATACAGTGACAGACCCGTCCCCACCAGTACTGTGCCCCAGTGTTATACAGTGACAGACCCGTCCCCACCAGTACTGTACCCCAGTGTTATACAGTGACAGACCCGTCCCCACCAGTGCTGTACCCCAGTGTTATACAGTGACAGACCCGTCCCCACCAGTACTGTACCCCAGTGTTATACAGTGACAGACCCGTCCCCACCAGTACTGTATCCCATTATTATACACTGACAGACCCGTCCCCACCAGTACTGTACCCCAGTGTTATACAGTGACAGGCCCGTCCCCACCAGTACTGTGCCCAATGTTATACAGTAACAGATCCGTCCCCACCAGTACTGTACTCCTGTGTATTCAGTGACAGGCCCCTCCCCACCAGTACTGTACCCCAGTGTTATACAGCAACAGACCCGTCCCCACCAGTACTGTATCCCAGTGTTATACAGTGACAGACCCGTCCCCACCAGTACTGTACTGCAGTGTTATACAGTGACAGACCCGTCCCCACCAGTACTGTACCCCAGTGTTATACAGTGACACACCTGTCCCCACCAGTACTGTACCCCAGTGTTATACAGCGACAGACCCGTCCCCACCAGTACTGTACCCCAGTGTTATACAGTGACAGACCCGTCCCCAACAGTACTGTACCCCAATGTTATACAGCGACAGACCCGTCCCCACCGGTACTGTACCCCAGTGTTATACAGTGACAGACCCGTCCCCACCGGTACTGTACCCCAGTGTTATACAGCGACAGACACGTCCCCACCAGTACTGCACCCCTGTGTTATACAGTGACAGACCCGTCCCCACCAGTACTGTACCCCAGTGTTATACAGTGACAGACACATCCCCACCAGTACTGTGCCCCAGTGTTATACAGTGACAGACCCGTCCCCACCAGTACTGTACCCCAGTGTTATACAGTGACAGACCCGTCCCCACCAGTGCTGTACCCCAGTGTTATACAGTGACAGACCCGTCCCCACCAGTACTGTACCCCAGTGTTATACAGTGACAGACCCGTCCCCACCAGTACTGTATCCCATTATTATACACTGACAGACCCGTCCCCACCAGTACTGTACCCCAGTGTTATACAGTGACAGGCCCGTCCCCACCAGTACTGTGCCCAATGTTATACAGTAACAGACCCGTCCCCACCAGTACTGTATCCCAGTGTTATACAGTGACAGACCCGTCCCCACCAGTACTGTACTGCAGTGTTATACAGTGACAGACCCGTCCCCACCAGTACTGTACCCCAGTGTTATACAGTGACACACCTGTCCCCACCAGTACTGTACCCCAGTGTTATACAGCGACAGACCCGTCCCCACCAGTACTGTACCCCAGTGTTATACAGTGACAGACCCGTCCCCAACAGTACTGTACCCCAATGTTATACAGCGACAGACCCGTCCCCACCAGTACTGTACCCCAGTGTTATACAGTGACAGACCCGTCCCCACCGGTACTGTACCCCAGTGTTATACAGCGACAGACACGTCCCCACCAGTACTGCACCCCTGTGTTATACAGTGACAGGCCCGTCCCCACCAGTACTGTGCCCAATGTTATACAGTAACAGATCCGTCCCCACCCGTACTGTAGCCCAGTGTTATACAGTGACAGACACATCCCCACCAGTACTGTACCCCAGTGTTATACAGCGAAAGACCCGTCCGCACCGGAACTGTACCCCTGTGTTATACAGCGACAGACCCGTCCCCACCAGTACTGTACCCCAGTGTTATACAGTGACAGACCCGTCCCCACCAGTACTGTACCCCAGTGTTATACAGTGACAGACCCGTCCCCACCAGTACTGTACCCCAGTGTTATACAGGGACAGACCCGTCCCCACCAGTACTGTCCCCCAGTGTTATACAGTGACAGACCCGTCCCCACCAGTACTGTACCCCAGTGTTATACAGTGACAGACCCCTCCCCGCCAGTACTGTACCCCAGTGTTATACAGTGACAGACCCGTCCCCACCAGTACTGTACCCCAGTGTTATACAGTGACAGACCCGTCCCCACCAGTACTGTACCCCAGTGTTATACAGTGACAGACACATCCCCACCAGTACTGTACCCCATTGTTATACAGTGACAGACCCGTCCCCACCAGTACTGTACCCCAGTGTTATACAGAGACAGACCCGTCCCCACCAGTACTGTACCCCAGTGTTATACAGGGGCAGACCCGTCCCCACCGGTACTGTACCCCAGTGTTATACAGGGGCAGACCCGTCCCCACCAGTACTGTACCCCAGTGTTATACAGTGACAGACCCGTCCCCACCAGTACTGTACCCCAGTGTTATACAGTGACAGACCCGTCCCCACCAGTACTGTACCCCAGTGTTATACAGTGACAGACCCGTCTCCACCAGTGCTGTACCCCAGTGTTATACAGTGGCAGACCCGTCCCCACCAGTACTGTACCCCAGTGTTATACAGCGACAGACCCGTCCCCACCAGTACTGTATCCCATTATTATACACTGACAGACCCGTCCCCACCAGTACTGTACCCCAGTGTTATACAGTGACAGGCCCGTCCCCACCAGTACTGTGCCCAATGTTATACAGTAACAGATCCGTCCCCACCACTACTGTACTCCTGTGTATTCAGTGACAGGCCCCTCCCCACCAGTACTGTATCCCTGTGTTATACAGTGACAGACCCGTCCCCACCAGTACTGTATCCCTGTGTTATACAGTGACAGACCCGTCCCCACCAGTACTGTATCCCTGTGTTATACAGTGACAGACCCGTCCCCACCAGTACTGTACCCCAGTGTTATACAGTGACAGACCCGTCCCCACCAGTACTGTATCCCTGTGTTATACAGTGACAGACCCGTCCCCACCAGTACTGTATCCCTGTGTTATACAGTGACAGACCCGTCCCCACCAGTACTGTACCCCAGTATTATACAGCGACAGACCCGTCCCCACCAGTACTGTACCCCAGTGTTATACAGTGACAGACCCGTCCCCACCAGTACTGTACCCCAGTGTTATACAGTGACAGACCCGTCCCCACCAGTACTGCATCCCAGTGTTATACAGTAACAGACCCGTCCCCACCAGTACTGTACCCCAGTGTTATACAGTAACAGACCGTCCCCACCAGTACTGTACACCAGTGTTATACAGTGACAGACCCGTCCCCACCAGTACTGTATCCCTGTGTTATACAGTGACAGACCCATCCCCACCAGTACTGTACCCCAGTGTTATACAGTGACAGACCCGTCTCCACCAGTACTGTACCCCAGTGTTATACAGTGACAGACCCGTCCCCACCAGTACTGTACCCCAGTGTTATACAGTGACAGACCCGTCCCCACCAGTACTGTATCCCTGTGTTATACAGTGACAGACCCGTCCCCACCAGTACTGTACCCCAGTGTTATACAGCGACAGACCCATCCCGACCAGTACTGTACCCCAGTGTTATACAGTGACAGACCCGTCTCCACCAGTACTGTACCCCAGTGTTATACAGTGACAGACCCGTCCCCACCAGTACTGTACCCCAGTGTTATACAGTGACAGACCCGTCCCCACCAGTACTGTACCCCAGTGGTATACAGTGACAGACCCGTCCCCACCAGTACTGTACCCCAGTGTTATACAGTGACAGACCCGTCCCCACCAGTACTCTACGCCAGTGTTATACAGTGACAGACCCGTCCCCACCAGTACTGTACCCCAGTGTTATACAGGGACAGACCCGTCCCCACCAGTACTGTATCCCTGTGTTATACAGTGACAGACCCGTCCCCACCAGTACTGCACCCCAGTGTTACACACTGACAGACCCGTCCCCACCAGTACTGTACCCCAGTGTTATACAGTGACAGACCCGTCCCCACCAGTACTGTGCCCCAGTGTTATACAGTGACAGACCCGTCCCCACCAGTACTGTACCCCAGTGTTATACAGTGACAGACCCGTCCCCACCAGTGCTGTACCCCAGTGTTATACAGTGACAGACCCGTCCCCACCAGTACTGTACCCCAGTGTTATACAGTGACAGACCCGTCCCCACCAGTACTGTATCCCATTATTATACACTGACAGACCCGTCCCCACCAGTACTGTACCCCAGTGTTATACAGTGACAGGCCCGTCCCCACCAGTACTGTGCCCAATGTTATACAGTAACAGATCCGTCCCCACCAGTACTGTACTCCTGTGTATTCAGTGACAGGCCCCTCCCCACCAGTACTGTACCCCAGTGTTATACAGCGACAGACCCGTCCCCACCAGTACTGTATCCCAAGGTTATACAGTGACAGACCCGTCCCCACCAGTACTGTACCCCAGTGTTTTCAGTGACAGGCCCCTCCCCACCAGTACTGTACCCCAGTGTTATACAGTGACAGACCCGTCCCCACCAGTACTGTACCCCAGTGTTATACAGTGACAGGCCCGTCCCCACCAGTACTGTGCCCCAGTGTTATACAGTGAGACCCGTCCACACCAGTACTGTACCCCAGTGTTATACAGCGACAGACCCGTCCCCACCAGTACTGTACCCCAGTGTTATACAGTGACAGACCCGTCCCCTCCAGTACTGTACCCCAGTGTTATACAGTGTCAGACCCGTCCCCACCAGTACTGTACCCCAGGGTTATACAGTGACAGACCCGTCCCCACCAGTACTGCACCCCAGTGTTTTCAGTGACAGGCCCCTCCCCACCAGTACTGTACCCCAGTGTTATACAGTGACAGACCCGTCCCCACCAGTACTGTATCCCTGTGTTATACAGTGACAGACCCGTCCCCACCAGTACTGTATCCCTGTGTTATACAGCGACAGACCCGTCCCCACCAGTACTGTACCCCAGTGTTACACAGCGACAGACCCGACCCCACCAGTACTGTACCCCAGTGTTATACAGTGACAGACTCGTCCCCACCAGTACTGTACCCCAGTGTTATACAGTGACAGACCCGTCCCCACCAGTACTGTACCCCAGTGGTATACAGCGACAGACCCGTCCCCATCAGTACTGTATCCCTGTGTTATACAGTGACAGACCCGTCCCCACCAGTACTGTACCCCAGTGTTATACAGTGACAGACCCGTCCCCACCAGTACTGTACCCCAGTGGTATACAGTGACAGACCCGTCCCCACCAGTACTGTACCCCAGTGGTATACAGTGACAGACTCGTCCCCACCAGTACTGTACCCCAGTGTTATACAGTGACAGACCCGTCCCCACCAGTACTGTACCCCAGTGGTATACAGCGACAGACCCGTCCCCACCAGTACTGTATCCCTGTGTTATACAGTGACAGACCCGTCCCCACCAGTACTGTACCCCAGTGTTATACAGTGACAGACCCGTCCCCACCAGTACTGTACCCCAGTGGTATACAGTGACAGACCCGTCCCCACCAGTACTGTACCCCAGTGGTATACAGTGACAGACCCGTCCCCACCAGTACTGTGCCCCAGTGTTATACAGGGACAGACCCGTCCCCACCAGTACTGTACCCCAGTGTTATACAGGGACAGACCCGTCCCCACCAGTACTGTACCCCAGTGTTATACAGTGACAGGCCCGTCCCCACCAGTACTGTATCCCTGTGTTATACAGTGACAGACCCGTCCCCACCAGTACTGTATCCCTGTGTTATACAGTGACAGACCCGTCCCCACCAGCACTGTATCCCTGTGTTATACAGTGACAGACCCGTCCCCACCAGTACTGTACCCCAGTGTTATACAGTGACAGACCCGTCCCCACCAGTACTGTATCCCTGTGTTATACAGTGACAGACCCGTCCCCACCAGTACTGTATCCCTGTGTTATACAGAGACAGACCCGTCCCCACCAGTACTGTACCCCAGTATTATACAGCGACAGACCCTTCCCTACCAGTACTGTACCCCAGTGTTATACAGGGACAGACCCGTCCCCATCAGTACTGTACCCCAGTGTTATACAGTGACAGACCCGTCCCCACCAGTACTGCATCCCAGTGTTATACAGTAACAGACCCGTCCCCACCAGTGCTGTACCCCAGTGTTATACAGTGACAGACCCGTCCCCACCAGTACTGTACACCAGTGTTATACAGTGACAGACCCGTCCCCACCAGTACTGTATCCCTGTGTTATACAGTGACAGACCCATCCCCACCAGTACTGTACCCCAGTGTTATACAGTGACAGACCCGTCTCCACCAGTACTGTACCCCAGTGTTATACAGTGACAGACCCGTCCCCACCAGTACTGTACCCCAGTGTTATACAGTGACAGACCCGTCCCCACCAGTACTGTACCCCAGTGTTATACAGGGACAGACCCGTCCCCACCAGTACTGTATCCCTGTGTTATACAGTGACAGACCCGTCCCCACCAGTACTGCACCCCAGTGTTACACACTGACAGACCCGTCCCCACCAGTACTGTACCCCAGTGTTATACAGTGACAGACCCGTCCCCACCAGTACTGTGCCCCAGTGTTATACAGTGACAGACCCGTCCCCACCAGTACTGTACCCCAGTGTTATACAGTGACAGACCCGTCCCCACCAGTGCTGTACCCCAGTGTTATACAGTGACAGACCCGTCCCCACCAGTACTGTACCCCAGTGTTATACAGTGACAGACCCGTCCCCACCAGTACTGTATCCCATTATTATACACTGACAGACCCGTCCCCACCAGTACTGTACCCCAGTGTTATACAGTGACAGGCCCGTCCCCACCAGTACTGTGCCCAATGTTATACAGTAACAGACCCGTCCCCACCAGTACTGTATCCCAGTGTTATACAGGGACAGACCCGTCCCCATCAGTACTGTACCCCAGTGTTATACAGTGACAGACCCGTCCCCACCAGTACTGCATCCCAGTGTTATACAGTAACAGACCCGTCCCCACCAGTGCTGTACCCCAGTGTTATACAGTGACAGACCCGTCCCCACCAGTACTGTACACCAGTGTTATACAGTGACAGACCCGTCCCCACCAGTACTGTATCCCTGTGTTATACAGTGACAGACCCATCCCCACCAGTACTGTACCCCAGTGTTATACAGTGACAGACCCGTCTCCACCAGTACTGTACCCCAGTGTTATACAGTGACAGACCCGTCCCCACCAGTACTGTACCCCAGTGTTATACAGTGACAGACCCGTCCCCACCAGTACTGTACCCCAGTGTTATACAGGGACAGACCCGTCCCCACCAGTACTGTATCCCTGTGTTATACAGTGACAGACCCGTCCCCACCAGTACTGCACCCCAGTGTTACACACTGACAGACCCGTCCCCACCAGTACTGTACCCCAGTGTTATACAGTGACAGACCCGTCCCCACCAGTACTGTGCCCCAGTGTTATACAGTGACAGACCCGTCCCCACCAGTACTGTACCCCAGTGTTATACAGTGACAGACCCGTCCCCACCAGTGCTGTACCCCAGTGTTATACAGTGACAGACCCGTCCCCACCAGTACTGTACCCCAGTGTTATACAGTGACAGACCCGTCCCCACCAGTACTGTATCCCATTATTATACACTGACAGACCCGTCCCCACCAGTACTGTACCCCAGTGTTATACAGTGACAGGCCCGTCCCCACCAGTACTGTGCCCAATGTTATACAGTAACAGACCCGTCCCCACCAGTACTGTATCCCAGTGTTATACAGTGACAGACCCGTCCCCACCAGTACTGTACTGCAGTGTTATACAGTGACAGACCCGTCCCCACCAGTACTGTACCCCAGTGTTATACAGTGACACACCTGTCCCCACCAGTACTGTACCCCAGTGTTATACAGCGACAGACCCGTCCCCACCAGTACTGTACCCCAGTGTTATACAGCGACAGACCCGTCCCGACCAGTACTGTACCCCAGTGTTATACAGTGACAGACCCGTCTCCACCAGTACTGTACCCCAGTGTTATACAGTGACAGACCCGTCCCCACCAGTACTGTACCCCAGTGTTATACAGTGACAGACCCGTCCCCACCAGTACTGTACCCCAGTGGTATACAGTGACAGACCCGTCCCCACCAGTACTGTACCCCAGTGTTATACAGTGACAGACCCGTCCCCACCAGTACTCTACGCCAGTGTTATACAGTGACAGACCCGTCCCCACCAGTACTGTACCCCAGTGTTATACAGGGACAGACCCGTCCCCACCAGTACTGTATCCCTGTGTTATACAGTGACGGACCCGTCCCCACCAGTACTGCACCCCAGTGTTACACACTGACAGACCCGTCCCCACCAGTACTGTACCCCAGTGTTATACAGTGACAGACCCGTCCCCACCAGTACTGTGCCCCAGTGTTATACAGTGACAGACCCGTCCCCACCAGTACTGTACCCCAGTGTTATACAGTGACAGACCCGTCCCCACCAGTGCTGTACCCCAGTGTTATACAGTGACAGACCCGTCCCCACCAGTACTGTACCCCAGTGTTATACAGTGACAGACCCGTCCCCACCAGTACTGTATCCCATTATTATACACTGACAGACCCGTCCCCACCAGTACTGTACCCCAGTGTTATACAGTGACAGGCCCGTCCCCACCAGTACTGTGCCCAATGTTATACAGTAACAGATCCGTCCCCACCAGTACTGTACTCCTGTGTATTCAGTGACAGGCCCCTCCCCACCAGTACTGTACCCCAGTGTTATACAGCGACAGACCCGTCCCCACCAGTACTGTATCCCAGTGTTATACAGTGACAGACCCGTCCCCACCAGTACTGTACTGCAGTGTTATACAGTGACAGACCCGTCCCCACCAGTACTGTACCCCAGTGTTATACAGTGACACACCTGTCCCCACCAGTACTGTACCCCAGTGTTATACAGCGACAGACCCGTCCCCACCAGTACTGTACCCCAGTGTTATACAGTGACAGACCCGTCCCCAACAGTACTGTACCCCAATGTTATACAGCGACAGACCCGTCCCCACCAGTACTGTACCCCAGTGTTATACAGTGACAGACCCGTCCCCACCGGTACTGTACCCCAGTGTTATACAGCGACAGACACGTCCCCACCAGTACTGCACCCCTGTGTTATACAGTGACAGACCCGTCCCCACCAGTACTGTACCCCAGTGTTATACAGTGACAGACACATCCCCACCAGTACTGTACCCCAGTGTTATACACTGACAGACCCGTCCCCACCAGTACTGTACCCCAGTGTTATACAGTGACAGGCCCGTCCCCACCAGTACTGTGCCCAATGTTACACAGTAACAGATCCGTCCCCACCCGTACTGTACCCCAGTGTTATACAGTGACAGACACATCCCCACCAGTACTGTACCCCAGTGTTATACAGCGACAGACCCGTCCGCACCGGTACTGTACCCCTGTGTTATACAGCGACAGACCCGTCCCCACCAGTACTGTACCCCAGTGTTATACAGTGACAGACCCGTCCCCACCAGTACTGTACCCCAGTGTTATACAGTGACAGACCCGTCCCCACCAGTACTGTACCCCAGTGTTATACAGGGACAGACCCGTCCCCACCAGTACTGTCCCCCAGTGTTATACAGTGACAGACACGTCCCCACCAGTACTGTACCCCAGTGTTATACAGTGACAGACCCATCCCCGCCAGTACTGTACCCCAGTGTTATACAGTGACAGACCCGTCCCCACCAGTACTGTACTCCAGTGTTATACAGTGACAGACCCGTCCCCACCAGTACTGTACCCCAGTGTTATACAGTGACAGACACATCCCCACCAGTACTGTACCCCATTGTTATACAGTGACAGACCCGTCCCCACCAGTACTGTACCCCAGTGTTATACAGTGACAGACCCGTCCCCACCAGTACTGTACCCCAGTGTTATACAGGGGCAGACCCGTCCCCACCGGTACTGTACCCCAGTGTTATACAGGGGCAGACCCGTCCGCACCAGTACTGTACCCCAGTGTTATACAGTGACAGACCCGTCCCCACCAGTACTGTACCCCAGTGTTATACAGTGACAGACCCGTCCCCACCAGTACTGTACCCCAGTGTTATACAGTGACAGACCCGTCTCCACCAGTGCTGTACCCCAGTGTTATACAGTGGCAGACCCGTCCCCACCAGTACTGTACTCCAGTGTTATACAGTGACAGACCCGTCCCCACCAGTACTGTATCCCATTATTATACACTGACAGACCCGTCTCCACCAGTACTGTACCCCAGTGTTATACAGTGACAGGCCCGTCCCCACCAGTACTGTGCCCAATGTTATACAGTAACAGATCCGTCCCCACCAGTACTGTACTCCTGTGTATTCAGTGACAGGCCCCTCCCCACCAGTACTGTACCCCAGTGTTATACAGCGACAGACCCGTCCCCACCAGTACTGTATCCCAGTGTTATACAGTGACAGACCCGTCCCCACCAGTACTGTACTTCAGTGTTATACAGTGACAGACCCGTCCCCACCAGTACTGTGCCCCAGTGTTATACAGTGACACACCTGTCCCCACCAGTACTGTACCCCAGTGTTATACAGTGACAGACCCGTCCCCACCAGTACTGTACCCCAGTGTTATACAGGGGCAGACCCGTCCCCACCGGTACTGTACCCCAGTGTTATACAGGGGCAGACCCGTCCCCACCAGTACTGTACCCCAGTGTTATACAGTGACAGACCCGTCCCCACCAGTACTGTACCCCAGTGTTATACAGTGACAGACCCGTCCCCACCAGTACTGTACCCCAGTGTTATACAGTGACAGACCCGTCTCCACCAGTGCTGTACCCCAGTGTTATACAGTGGCAGACCCGTCCCCACCAGTACTGTACCCCAGTGTTATACAGTGACAGGCCCGTCCCCACCAGTACTGTATCCCATTATTATACACTGACAGACCCGTCCCCACCAGTACTGTACCCCAGTGTTATACAGTGACAGGCCCGTCCCCACCAGTACTGTGCCCAATGTTATACAGTAACAGATCCGTCCCCACCAGTACTGTACTCCTGTGTATTCAGTGACAGGCCCCTCCCCACCAGTACTGTATCCCTGTGTTATACAGTGACAGACCCGTCCCCACCAGTACTGTATCCCTGTGTTATACAGTGACAGACCCGTCCCCACCAGTACTGTATCCCTGTGTTATACAGTGACAGACCCGTCCCCACCAGTACTGTACCCCAGTGTTATACAGTGACAGACCCGTCCCCACCAGTACTGTATCCCTGTGTTATACAGTGACAGACCCGTCCCCACCAGTACTGTATCCCTGTGTTATACAGTGACAGACCCGTCCCCACCAGTACTGTACCCCAGTATTATACAGCGACAGACCCGTCCCCACCAGTACTGTACCCCAGTGTTATACAGTGACAGACCCGTCCCCACCAGTACTGCACCCCAGTGTTATACAGTGACAGACCCGTCCCCACCAGTACTGCATCCCAGTGTTATACAGTAACAGACCCGTCCCCACCAGTACTGTACCCCAGTGTTATACAGTGACAGACCCGTCCCCACCAGTACTGTACACCAGTGTTATACAGTGACAGACCCGTCCCCACCAGTACTGTATCCCTGTGTTATACAGTGACAGACCCATCCCCACCAGTACTGTACCCCAGTGTTATACAGTGACAGACCCGTCTCCACCAGTACTGTACCCCAGTGTTATACAGTGACAGACCCGTCCCCACCAGTACTGTACCCCAGTGTTATACAGTGACAGACCCGTCCCCACCAGTACTGTATCCCTGTGTTATACAGTGACAGACCCGTCCCCACCAGTACTGTACCCCAGTGTTATACAGCGACAGACCCGTCCCGACCAGTACTGTACCCCAGTGTTATACAGTGACAGACCCGTCTCCACCAGTACTGTACCCCAGTGTTATACAGTGACAGACCCGTCCCCACCAGTACTGTACCCCAGTGTTATACAGTGACAGACCCGTCCCCACCAGTACTGTACCCCAGTGGTATACAGTGACAGACCCGTCCCCACCAGTACTGTACCCCAGTGTTATACAGTGACAGACCCGTCCCCACCAGTACTCTACGCCAGTGTTATACAGTGACAGACCCGTCCCCACCAGTACTGTACCCCAGTGTTATACAGGGACAGACCCGTCCCCACCAGTACTGTATCCCTGTGTTATACAGTGACAGACCCGTCCCCACCAGTACTGCACCCCAGTGTTACACACTGACAGACCCGTCCCCACCAGTACTGTACCCCAGTGTTATACAGTGACAGACCCGTCCCCACCAGTACTGTGCCCCAGTGTTATACAGTGACAGACCCGTCCCCACCAGTACTGTACCCCAGTGTTATACAGTGACAGACCCGTCCCCACCAGTGCTGTACCCCAGTGTTATACAGTGACAGACCCGTCCCCACCAGTACTGTACCCCAGTGTTATACAGTGACAGACCCGTCCCCACCAGTACTGTATCCCATTATTATACACTGACAGACCCGTCCCCACCAGTACTGTACCCCAGTGTTATACAGTGACAGGCCCGTCCCCACCAGTACTGTGCCCAATGTTATACAGTAACAGATCCGTCCCCACCAGTACTGTACTCCTGTGTATTCAGTGACAGGCCCCTCCCCACCAGTACTGTACCCCAGTGTTATACAGCGACAGACCCGTCCCCACCAGTACTGTATCCCAGTGTTATACAGTGACAGACCCGTCCCCACCAGTACTGTACTGCAGTGTTATACAGTGACAGACCCGTCCCCACCAGTACTGTACCCCAGTGTTATACAGTGACACGCCTGTCCCCACCAGTACTGTACCCCAGTGTTATACAGCGACAGACCCGTCCCCACCAGTACTGTACCCCAGTGTTATACAGTGACAGACCCGTCCCCAACAGTACTGTACCCCAATGTTATACAGCGACAGACCCGTCCCCACCAGTACTGTACCCCAGTGTTATACAGTGACAGACCCGTCCCCACCGGTACTGTACCCCAGTGTTATACAGCGACAGACACGTCCCCACCAGTACTGCACCCCTGTGTTATACAGTGACAGACCCGTCCCCACCAGTACTGTACCCCAGTGTTATACAGTGACAGACACATCCCCACCAGTACTGTACCCCAGTGTTATACACTGACAGACCCGTCCCCACCAGTACTGTACCCCAGTGTTATACAGTGACAGGCCCGTCCCCACCAGTACTGTGCCCAATGTTATACAGTAACAGATCCGTCCCCACCCGTACTGTACCCCAGTGTTATACAGTGACAGACCCGTCCCCACCAGTACTGTACCCCAGTGTTATACAGTGACAGACACATCCCCACCAGTACTGTACCCCATTGTTATACAGTGACAGACCCGTCCCCACCAGTACTGTACCCCAGTGTTATACAGTGACAGACCCGTCCCCACCAGTACTGTACCCCAGTGTTATACAGGGGCAGACCCGTCCCCACCGGTACTGTACCCCAGTGTTATACAGGGGCAGACCCGTCCGCACCAGTACTGTACCCCAGTGTTATACAGTGACAGACCCGTCCCCACCAGTACTGTACCCCAGTGTTATACAGTGACAGACCCGTCCCCACCAGTACTGTACCCCAGTGTTATACAGTGACAGACCCGTCTCCACCAGTGCTGTACCCCAGTGTTATACAGTGGCAGACCCGTCCCCACCAGTACTGTACTCCAGTGTTATACAGTGACAGACCCGTCCCCACCAGTACTGTATCCCATTATTATACACTGACAGACCCGTCTCCACCAGTACTGTACCCCAGTGTTATACAGTGACAGGCCCGTCCCCACCAGTACTGTGCCCAATGTTATACAGTAACAGATCCGTCCCCACCAGTACTGTACTCCTGTGTATTCAGTGACAGGCCCCTCCCCACCAGTACTGTACCCCAGTGTTATACAGCGACAGACCCGTCCCCACCAGTACTGTATCCCAGTGTTATACAGTGACAGACCCGTCCCCACCAGTACTGTACTTCAGTGTTATACAGTGACAGACCCGTCCCCACCAGTACTGTACCCCAGTGTTATACAGTGACACACCTGTCCCCACCAGTACTGTACCCCAGTGTTATACAGTGACAGACCCGTCCCCACCAGTACTGTACCCCAGTGTTATACAGGGGCAGACCCGTCCCCACCGGTACTGTACCCCAGTGTTATACAGGGGCAGACCCGTCCCCACCAGTACTGTACCCCAGTGTTATACAGTGACAGACCCGTCCCCACCAGTACTGTACCCCAGTGTTATACAGTGACAGACCCGTCCCCACCAGTACTGTACCCCAGTGTTATACAGTGACAGACCCGTCTCCACCAGTGCTGTACCCCAGTGTTATACAGTGGCAGACCCGTCCCCACCAGTACTGTACCCCAGTGTTATACAGTGACAGACCCGTCCCCACCAGTACTGTATCCCATTATTATACACTGACAGACCCGTCCCCACCAGTACTGTACCCCAGTGTTATACAGTGACAGGCCCGTCCCCACCAGTACTGTGCCCAATGTTATACAGTAACAGATCCGTCCCCACCAGTACTGTACTCCTGTGTATTCAGTGACAGGCCCCTCCCCACCAGTACTGTATCCCTGTGTTATACAGTGACAGACCCGTCCCCACCAGTACTGTATCCCTGTGTTATACAGTGACAGACCCGTCCCCACCAGTACTGTATCCCTGTGTTATACAGTGACAGACCCGTCCCCACCAGTACTGTACCCCAGTGTTATACAGTGACAGACCCGTCCCCACCAGTACTGTACCCCAGTGTTATACAGTGACAGACCCGTCCCCACCAGTACTGTATCCCTGTGTTATACAGTGACAGACCCGTCCCCACCAGTACTGTATCCCTGTGTTATACAGTGACAGACCCGTCCCCACCAGTACTGTACCCCAGTATTATACAGCGACAGACCCGTCCCCACCAGTACTGTACCCCAGTGTTATACAGTGACAGACCCGTCCCCACCAGTACTGTACCCCAGTGTTATACAGTGACAGACCCGTCCCCACCAGTACTGCATCCCAGTGTTATACAGTAACAGACCCGTCCCCACCAGTACTGTACCCCAGTGTTATACAGTGACAGACCCGTCCCCACCAGTACTGTACACCAGTGTTATACAGTGACAGACCCGTCCCCACCAGTACTGTATCCCTGTGTTATACAGTGACAGACCCATCCCCACCAGTACTGTACCCCAGTGTTATACAGTGACAGACCCGTCTCCACCAGTACTGTACCCCAGTGTTATACAGTGACAGACCCGTCCCCACCAGTACTGTACCCCAGTGTTATACAGTGACAGACCCGTCCCCACCAGTACTGTATCCCTGTGTTATACAGTGACAGACCCGTCCCCACCAGTACTGTACCCCAGTGTTATACAGCGACAGACCCGTCCCGACCAGTACTGTACCCCAGTGTTATACAGTGACAGACCCGTCTCCACCAGTACTGTACCCCAGTGTTATACAGTGACAGACCCGTCCCCACCAGTACTGTACCCCAGTGTTATACAGTGACAGACCCGTCCCCACCAGTACTGTACCCCAGTGGTATACAGTGACAGACCCGTCCCCACCAGTACTGTACCCCAGTGTTATACAGTGACAGACCCGTCCCCACCAGTACTCTACGCCAGTGTTATACAGTGACAGACCCGTCCCCACCAGTACTGTACCCCAGTGTTATACAGGGACAGACCCGTCCCCACCAGTACTGTATCCCTGTGTTATACAGTGACAGACCCGTCCCCACCAGTACTGCACCCCAGTGTTACACACTGACAGACCCGTCCCCACCAGTACTGTACCCCAGTGTTATACAGTGACAGACCCGTCCCCACCAGTACTGTGCCCCAGTGTTATACAGTGACAGACCCGTCCCCACCAGTACTGTACCCCAGTGTTATACAGTGACAGACCCGTCCCCACCAGTGCTGTACCCCAGTGTTATACAGTGACAGACCCGTCCCCACCAGTACTGTACCCCAGTGTTATACAGTGACAGACCCGTCCCCACCAGTACTGTATCCCATTATTATACACTGACAGACCCGTCCCCACCAGTACTGTACCCCAGTGTTATACAGTGACAGGCCCGTCCCCACCAGTACTGTGCCCAATGTTATACAGTAACAGATCCGTCCCCACCAGTACTGTACTCCTGTGTATTCAGTGACAGGCCCCTCCCCACCAGTACTGTACCCCAGTGTTATACAGCGACAGACCCGTCCCCACCAGTACTGTATCCCAGTGTTATACAGTGACAGACCCGTCCCCACCAGTACTGTACTGCAGTGTTATACAGTGACAGACCCGTCCCCACCAGTACTGTACCCCAGTGTTATACAGTGACACGCCTGTCCCCACCAGTACTGTACCCCAGTGTTATACAGCGACAGACCCGTCCCCACCAGTACTGTACCCCAGTGTTATACAGTGACAGACCCGTCCCCAACAGTACTGTACCCCAATGTTATACAGCGACAGACCCGTCCCCACCAGTACTGTACCCCAGTGTTATACAGTGACAGACCCGTCCCCACCGGTACTGTACCCCAGTGTTATACAGCGACAGACACGTCCCCACCAGTACTGCACCCCTGTGTTATACAGTGACAGACCCGTCCCCACCAGTACTGTACCCCAGTGTTATACAGTGACAGACACATCCCCACCAGTACTGTACCCCAGTGTTATACACTGACAGACCCGTCCCCACCAGTACTGTACCCCAGTGTTATACAGTGACAGGCCCGTCCCCACCAGTACTGTGCCCAATGTTATACAGTAACAGATCCGTCCCCACCCGTACTGTACCCCAGTGTTATACAGTGACAGACCCGTCCCCACCAGTACTGTACCCCAGTGTTATACAGTGACAGACACATCCCCACCAGTACTGTACCCCAGTGTTATACAGCGACAGACCCGTCCGCACCGGTACTGTACCCCTGTGTTATACAGCGACAGACCCGTCCCCACCAGTACTGTACCCCAGTGTTATACAGTGACAGACCCGTCCCCACCAGTACTGTACCCCAGTGTTATACAGTGACAGACCCGTCCCCACCAGTACTGTACCCCAGTGTTATACAGGGACAGACCCGTCCCCACCAGTACTGTCCCCCAGTGTTATACAGTGACAGACCCGTCCCCACCAGTACTGTACCCCAGTGTTATACAGCGACAGACCCATCCCCGCCAGTACTGTACCCCAGTGTTATACAGTGACAGACCCGTCCCCACCAGTACTGTACCCCAGTGTTATACAGTGACAGACCCGTCCCCACCAGTACTGTACCCCAGTGTTATACAGTGACAGACACATCCCCACCAGTACTGTACCCCATTGTTATACAGTGACAGACCCGTCCCCACCAGTACTGTACCCCAGTGTTATACAGTGACAGACCCGTCCCCACCAGTACTGTACCCCAGTGTTATACAGGGGCAGACCCGTCCCCACCGGTACTGTACCCCAGTGTTATACAGGGGCAGACCCGTCCCCACCAGTACTGTACCCCAGTGTTATACAGTGACAGACCCGTCCCCACCAGTACTGTACCCCAGTGTTATACAGTGACAGACCCGTCCCCACCAGTACTGTACCCCAGTGTTATACAGTGACAGTCCCGTCTTCACCAGTGCTGTACCCCAGTGTTATACAGTGGCAGACCCGTCCCCACCAGTACTGTACCCCAGTGTTATACAGTGACAGACCCGTCCCCACCAGTACTGTATCCCATTATTATACACTGACAGACCCGTCTCCACCAGTACTGCACCCCAGTGTTATACAGTGACAGGCCCGTCCCCACCAGTACTGTGCCCAATGTTATACAGTAACAGATCCGTCCCCACCAGTACTGTACTCCTGTGTATTCAGTGACAGGCCCCTCCCCACCAGTACTGTACCTCAGTGTTATACAGCGACAGACCCGTCCCCACCAGTACTGTATCCCAGTGTTATACAGTGACAGACCCGTCCCCACCAGTACTGTACTGCAGTGTTATACAGTGACAGACCCGTCCCCACCAGTACTGTACCCCAGTGTTATACAGTGACACACCTGTCCCCACCAGTACTGTACCCCAGTGTTATACAGCGACAGACCCGTCCCCACCAGTACTGTACCCCAGTGTTATACAGCGACAGACCCGTCCCCAACAGTACTGTACCCCAATGTTATACAGCGACAGACCCGTCCCCACCAGTACTGTACCCCAGTGTTATACAGTGACAGACCCGTCCCCACCGGTACTGTACCCCAGTGTTATACAGCGACAGACACGTCCCCACCAGTACTGCACCCCTGTGTTATACAGTGACAGACCCGTCCCCACCAGTACTGTACCCCAGTGTTATACAGTGACAGACACATCCCCACCAGTACTGTACCCCAGTGTTATACACTGACAGACCCGTCCCCACCAGTACTGTACCCCAGTGTTATACAGTGACAGGCCCGTCCCCACCAGTACTGTGCCCAATGTTATACAGTAACAGATCCGTCCCCACCCGTACTGTACCCCAGTGTTATACAGTGACAGACACATCCCCACCAGTACTGTACCCCAGTGTTATACAGCGACAGACCCGTCCGCACCGGTACTGTACCCCTGTGTTATACAGCGACAGACCCGTCCCCACCAGTACTGTACCCCAGTGTTATACAGTGACAGACCCGTCCCCACCAGTACTGTACCCCAGTGTTATACAGTGACAGACCCGTCCCCACCAGTACTGTACCCCAGTGTTATACAGCGACAGACCCGTCCCCACCAGTACTGTATCCCAGTGTTATACAGTGACAGACCCGTCCCCACCAGTACTGTACTTCAGTGTTATACAGTGACAGACCCGTCCCCACCAGTACTGTACCCCAGTGTTATACAGTGACACACCTGTCCCCACCAGTACTGTACCCCAGTGTTATACAGTGACAGACCCGTCCCCACCAGTACTGTACCCCAGTGTTATACAGTGACAGACCCGTCCCCACCAGTACTGTACCCCAGTGTTATACAGCGACAGACCCGTCCCCACCAGTACTGTATCCCAGTGTTATACAGGGGCAGACCCGTCCCCACCGGTACTGTACCCCAGTGTTATACAGGGGCAGACCCGTCTCCACCAGTACTGTACCCCAGTGTTATACAGTGGCAGACCCGTCCCCACCAGTACTGTACCCCAGTGTTATACAGTGACAGGCCCGTCCCCACCAGTACTGTATCCCATTATTATACACTGACAGACCCGTCCCCACCAGTACTGTACCCCAGTGTTATACAGTGACAGGCCCGTCCCCACCAGTACTGTGCCCAATGTTATACAGTAACAGATCCGTCCCCACCAGTACTGTACTCCTGTGTATTCAGTGACAGGCCCCTCCCCACCAGTACTGTATCCCTGTGTTATACAGTGACAGACCCGTCCCCACCAGTACTGTATCCCTGTGTTATACAGTGACAGACCCGTCCCCACCAGTACTGTATCCCTGTGTTATACAGTGACAGACCCGTCCCCACCAGTACTGTACCCCAGTGTTATACAGTGACAGACCCGTCCCCACCAGTACTGTATCCCTGTGTTATACAGTGACAGACCCGTCCCCACCAGTACTGTATCCCTGTGTTATACAGTGACAGACCCGTCCCCACCAGTACTGTACCCCAGTATTATACAGCGACAGACCCGTCCCCACCAGTACTGTACCCCAGTGTTATACAGTGACAGACCCGTCCCCACCAGTACTGTACCCCAGTGTTATACAGTGACAGACCCGTCCCCACCAGTACTGCATCCCAGTGTTATACAGTAACAGACCCGTCCCCACCAGTACTGTACCCCAGTGTTATACAGTGACAGACCCGTCCCCACCAGTACTGTACACCAGTGTTATACAGTGACAGACCCGTCCCCACCAGTACTGTATCCCTGTGTTATACAGTGACAGACCCATCCCCACCAGTACTGTACCCCAGTGTTATACAGTGACAGACCCGTCTCCACCAGTACTGTACCCCAGTGTTATACAGTGACAGACCCGTCCCCACCAGTACTGTACCCCAGTGTTATACAGTGACAGACCCGTCCCCACCAGTACTGTATCCCTGTGTTATACAGTGACAGACCCGTCCCCACCAGTACTGTACCCCAGTGTTATACAGCGACAGACCCGTCCCGACCAGTACTGTACCCCAGTGTTATACAGTGACAGACCCGTCTCCACCAGTACTGTACCCCAGTGTTATACAGTGACAGACCCGTCCCCACCAGTACTGTACCCCAGTGTTATACAGTGACAGACCCGTCCCCACCAGTACTGTACCCCAGTGGTATACAGTGACAGACCCGTCCCCACCAGTACTGTACCCCAGTGTTATACAGTGACAGACCCGTCCCCACCAGTACTCTACGCCAGTGTTATACAGTGACAGACCCGTCCCCACCAGTACTGTACCCCAGTGTTATACAGGGACAGACCCGTCCCCACCAGTACTGTATCCCTGTGTTATACAGTGACAGACCCGTCCCCACCAGTACTGCACCCCAGTGTTACACACTGACAGACCCGTCCCCACCAGTACTGTACCCCAGTGTTATACAGTGACAGACCCGTCCCCACCAGTACTGTGCCCCAGTGTTATACAGTGACAGACCCGTCCCCACCAGTACTGTACCCCAGTGTTATACAGTGACAGACCCGTCCCCACCAGTGCTGTACCCCAGTGTTATACAGTGACAGACCCGTCCCCACCAGTACTGTACCCCAGTGTTATACAGTGACAGACCCGTCCCCACCAGTACTGTATCCCATTATTATACACTGACAGACCCGTCCCCACCAGTACTGTACCCCAGTGTTATACAGTGACAGGCCCGTCCCCACCAGTACTGTGCCCAATGTTATACAGTAACAGATCCGTCCCCACCAGTACTGTACTCCTGTGTATTCAGTGACAGGCCCCTCCCCACCAGTACTGTACCCCAGTGTTATACAGCGACAGACCCGTCCCCACCAGTACTGTATCCCAGTGTTATACAGTGACAGACCCGTCCCCACCAGTACTGTACTGCAGTGTTATACAGTGACAGACCCGTCCCCACCAGTACTGTACCCCAGTGTTATACAGTGACACGCCTGTCCCCACCAGTACTGTACCCCAGTGTTATACAGCGACAGACCCGTCCCCACCAGTACTGTACCCCAGTGTTATACAGTGACAGACCCGTCCCCAACAGTACTGTACCCCAATGTTATACAGCGACAGACCCGTCCCCACCAGTACTGTACCCCAGTGTTATACAGTGACAGACCCGTCCCCACCGGTACTGTACCCCAGTGTTATACAGCGACAGACACGTCCCCACCAGTACTGCACCCCTGTGTTATACAGTGACAGACCCGTCCCCACCAGTACTGTACCCCAGTGTTATACAGTGACAGACACATCCCCACCAGTACTGTACCCCAGTGTTATACACTGACAGACCCGTCCCCACCAGTACTGTACCCCAGTGTTATACAGTGACAGGCCCGTCCCCACCAGTACTGTGCCCAATGTTATACAGTAACAGATCCGTCCCCACCCGTACTGTACCCCAGTGTTATACAGTGACAGACCCGTCCCCACCAGTACTGTACCCCAGTGTTATACAGTGACAGACACATCCCCACCAGTACTGTACCCCATTGTTATACAGTGACAGACCCGTCCCCACCAGTACTGTACCCCAGTGTTATACAGTGACAGACCCGTCCCCACCAGTACTGTACCCCAGTTTTATACAGGGGCAGACCCGTCCCCACCGGTACTGTACCCCAGTGTTATACAGGGGCAGACCCGTCCGCACCAGTACTGTACCCCAGTGTTATACAGTGACAGACCCGTCCCCACCAGTACTGTACCCCAGTGTTATACAGTGACAGACCCGTCCCCACCAGTACTGTACCCCAGTGTTATACAGTGACAGACCCGTCTCCACCAGTGCTGTACCCCAGTGTTATACAGTGGCAGACCCGTCCCCACCAGTACTGTACTCCAGTGTTATACAGTGACAGACCCGTCCCCACCAGTACTGTATCCCATTATTATACACTGACAGACCCGTCTCCACCAGTACTGTACCCCAGTGTTATACAGTGACAGGCCCGTCCCCACCAGTACTGTGCCCAATGTTATACAGTAACAGATCCGTCCCCACCAGTACTGTACTCCTGTGTATTCAGTGACAGGCCCCTCCCCACCAGTACTGTACCCCAGTGTTATACAGCGACAGACCCGTCCCCACCAGTACTGTATCCCAGTGTTATACAGTGACAGACCCGTCCCCACCAGTACTGTACTTCAGTGTTATACAGTGACAGACCCGTCCCCACCAGTACTGTACCCCAGTGTTATACAGTGACACACCTGTCCCCACCAGTACTGTACCCCAGTGTTATACAGTGACAGACCCGTCCCCACCAGTACTGTACCCCAGTGTTATACAGGGGCAGACCCGTCCCCACCGGTACTGTACCCCAGTGTTATACAGGGGCAGACCCGTCCCCACCAGTACTGTACCCCAGTGTTATACAGTGACAGACCCGTCCCCACCAGTACTGTACCCCAGTGTTATACAGTGACAGACCCGTCCCCACCAGTACTGTACCCCAGTGTTATACAGTGACAGACCCGTCTCCACCAGTGCTGTACCCCAGTGTTATACAGTGGCAGACCCGTCCCCACCAGTACTGTACCCCAGTGTTATACAGTGACAGACCCGTCCCCACCAGTACTGTATCCCATTATTATACACTGACAGACCCGTCCCCACCAGTACTGTACCCCAGTGTTATACAGTGACAGGCCCGTCCCCACCAGTACTGTGCCCAATGTTATACAGTAACAGATCCGTCCCCACCAGTACTGTACTCCTGTGTATTCAGTGACAGGCCCCTCCCCACCAGTACTGTATCCCTGTGTTATACAGTGACAGACCCGTCCCCACCAGTACTGTATCCCTGTGTTATACAGTGACAGACCCGTCCCCACCAGTACTGTATCCCTGTGTTATACAGTGACAGACCCGTCCCCACCAGTACTGTACCCCAGTGTTATACAGTGACAGACCCGTCCCCACCAGTACTGTACCCCAGTGTTATACAGTGACAGACCCGTCCCCACCAGTACTGTATCCCTGTGTTATACAGTGACAGACCCGTCCCCACCAGTACTGTATCCCTGTGTTATACAGTGACAGACCCGTCCCCACCAGTACTGTACCCCAGTATTATACAGCGACAGACCCGTCCCCACCAGTACTGTACCCCAGTGTTATACAGTGACAGACCCGTCCCCACCAGTACTGTACCCCAGTGTTATACAGTGACAGACCCGTCCCCACCAGTACTGCATCCCAGTGTTATACAGTAACAGACCCGTCCCCACCAGTACTGTACCCCAGTGTTATACAGTGACAGACCCGTCCCCACCAGTACTGTACACCAGTGTTATACAGTGACAGACCCGTCCCCACCAGTACTGTATCCCTGTGTTATACAGTGACAGACCCATCCCCACCAGTACTGTACCCCAGTGTTATACAGTGACAGACCCGTCTCCACCAGTACTGTACCCCAGTGTTATACAGTGACAGACCCGTCCCCACCAGTACTGTACCCCAGTGTTATACAGTGACAGACCCGTCCCCACCAGTACTGTATCCCTGTGTTATACAGTGACAGACCCGTCCCCACCAGTACTGTACCCCAGTGTTATACAGCGACAGACCCGTCCCGACCAGTACTGTACCCCAGTGTTATACAGTGACAGACCCGTCTCCACCAGTACTGTACCCCAGTGTTATACAGTGACAGACCCGTCCCCACCAGTACTGTACCCCAGTGTTATACAGTGACAGACCCGTCCCCACCAGTACTGTACCCCAGTGGTATACAGTGACAGACCCGTCCCCACCAGTACTGTACCCCAGTGTTATACAGTGACAGACCCGTCCCCACCAGTACTCTACGCCAGTGTTATACAGTGACAGACCCGTCCCCACCAGTACTGTACCCCAGTGTTATACAGGGACAGACCCGTCCCCACCAGTACTGTATCCCTGTGTTATACAGTGACAGACCCGTCCCCACCAGTACTGCACCCCAGTGTTACACACTGACAGACCCGTCCCCACCAGTACTGTACCCCAGTGTTATACAGTGACAGACCCGTCCCCACCAGTACTGTGCCCCAGTGTTATACAGTGACAGACCCGTCCCCACCAGTACTGTACCCCAGTGTTATACAGTGACAGACCCGTCCCCACCAGTGCTGTACCCCAGTGTTATACAGTGACAGACCCGTCCCCACCAGTACTGTACCCCAGTGTTATACAGTGACAGACCCGTCCCCACCAGTACTGTATCCCATTATTATACACTGACAGACCCGTCCCCACCAGTACTGTACCCCAGTGTTATACAGTGACAGGCCCGTCCCCACCAGTACTGTGCCCAATGTTATACAGTAACAGATCCGTCCCCACCAGTACTGTACTCCTGTGTATTCAGTGACAGGCCCCTCCCCACCAGTACTGTACCCCAGTGTTATACAGCGACAGACCCGTCCCCACCAGTACTGTATCCCAGTGTTATACAGTGACAGACCCGTCCCCACCAGTACTGTACTGCAGTGTTATACAGTGACAGACCCGTCCCCACCAGTACTGTACCCCAGTGTTATACAGTGACACGCCTGTCCCCACCAGTACTGTACCCCAGTGTTATACAGCGACAGACCCGTCCCCACCAGTACTGTACCCCAGTGTTATACAGTGACAGACCCGTCCCCAACAGTACTGTACCCCAATGTTATACAGCGACAGACCCGTCCCCACCAGTACTGTACCCCAGTGTTATACAGTGACAGACCCGTCCCCACCGGTACTGTACCCCAGTGTTATACAGCGACAGACACGTCCCCACCAGTACTGCACCCCTGTGTTATACAGTGACAGACCCGTCCCCACCAGTACTGTACCCCAGTGTTATACAGTGACAGACACATCCCCACCAGTACTGTACCCCAGTGTTATACACTGACAGACCCGTCCCCACCAGTACTGTACCCCAGTGTTATACAGTGACAGGCCCGTCCCCACCAGTACTGTGCCCAATGTTATACAGTAACAGATCCGTCCCCACCCGTACTGTACCCCAGTGTTATACAGTGACAGACCCGTCCCCACCAGTACTGTACCCCAGTGTTATACAGTGACAGACACATCCCCACCAGTACTGTACCCCAGTGTTATACAGCGACAGACCCGTCCGCACCGGTACTGTACCCCTGTGTTATACAGCGACAGACCCGTCCCCACCAGTACTGTACCCCAGTGTTATACAGTGACAGACCCGTCCCCACCAGTACTGTACCCCAGTGTTATACAGTGACAGACCCGTCCCCACCAGTACTGTACCCCAGTGTTATACAGGGACAGACCCGTCCCCACCAGTACTGTCCCCCAGTGTTATACAGTGACAGACCCGTCCCCACCAGTACTGTACCCCAGTGTTATACAGTGACAGACCCATCCCCGCCAGTACTGTACCCCAGTGTTATACAGTGACAGACCCGTCCCCACCAGTACTGTACCCCAGTGTTATACAGTGACAGACCCGTCCCCACCAGTACTGTACCCCAGTGTTATACAGTGACAGACACATCCCCACCAGTACTGTACCCCATTGTTATACAGTGACAGACCCGTCCCCACCAGTACTGTACCCCAGTGTTATACAGTGACAGACCCGTCCCCACCAGTACTGTACCCCAGTGTTATACAGGGGCAGACCCGTCCCCACCGGTACTGTACCCCAGTGTTATACAGGGGCAGACCCGTCCCCACCAGTACTGTACCCCAGTGTTATACAGTGACAGACCCGTCCCCACCAGTACTGTACCCCAGTGTTATACAGTGACAGACCCGTCCCCACCAGTACTGTACCCCAGTGTTATACAGTGACAGTCCCGTCTTCACCAGTGCTGTACCCCAGTGTTATACAGTGGCAGACCCGTCCCCACCAGTACTGTACCCCAGTGTTATACAGTGACAGACCCGTCCCCACCAGTACTGTATCCCATTATTATACACTGACAGACCCGTCTCCACCAGTACTGCACCCCAGTGTTATACAGTGACAGGCCCGTCCCCACCAGTACTGTGCCCAATGTTATACAGTAACAGATCCGTCCCCACCAGTACTGTACTCCTGTGTATTCAGTGACAGGCCCCTCCCCACCAGTACTGTACCTCAGTGTTATACAGCGACAGACCCGTCCCCACCAGTACTGTATCCCAGTGTTATACAGTGACAGACCCGTCCCCACCAGTACTGTACTGCAGTGTTATACAGTGACAGACCCGTCCCCACCAGTACTGTACCCCAGTGTTATACAGTGACACACCTGTCCCCACCAGTACTGTACCCCAGTGTTATACAGCGACAGACCCGTCCCCACCAGTACTGTACCCCAGTGTTATACAGCGACAGACCCGTCCCCAACAGTACTGTACCCCAATGTTATACAGCGACAGACCCGTCCCCACCAGTACTGTACCCCAGTGTTATACAGTGACAGACCCGTCCCCACCGGTACTGTACCCCAGTGTTATACAGCGACAGACACGTCCCCACCAGTACTGCACCCCTGTGTTATACAGTGACAGACCCGTCCCCACCAGTACTGTACCCCAGTGTTATACAGTGACAGACACATCCCCACCAGTACTGTACCCCAGTGTTATACACTGACAGACCCGTCCCCACCAGTACTGTACCCCAGTGTTATACAGTGACAGGCCCGTCCCCACCAGTACTGTGCCCAATGTTATACAGTAACAGATCCGTCCCCACCCGTACTGTACCCCAGTGTTATACAGTGACAGACACATCCCCACCAGTACTGTACCCCAGTGTTATACAGCGACAGACCCGTCCGCACCGGTACTGTACCCCTGTGTTATACAGCGACAGACCCGTCCCCACCAGTACTGTACCCCAGTGTTATACAGTGACAGACCCGTCCCCACCAGTACTGTACCCCAGTGTTATACAGTGACAGACCCGTCCCCACCAGTACTGTACCCCAGTGTTATACAGCGACAGACCCGTCCCCACCAGTACTGTATCCCAGTGTTATACAGTGACAGACCCGTCCCCACCAGTACTGTACTTCAGTGTTATACAGTGACAGACCCGTCCCCACCAGTACTGTACCCCAGTGTTATACAGTGACACACCTGTCCCCACCAGTACTGTACCCCAGTGTTATACAGTGACAGACCCGTCCCCACCAGTACTGTACCCCAGTGTTATACAGTGACAGACCCGTCCCCACCAGTACTGTACCCCAGTGTTATACAGCGACAGACCCGTCCCCACCAGTACTGTATCCCAGTGTTATACAGGGGCAGACCCGTCCCCACCGGTACTGTACCCCAGTGTTATACAGGGGCAGACCCGTCCCCACCAGTACTGTACTTCAGTGTTTTACAGTGACAGACCCGTCCGCACCGGTACTGTACCCCTGTGTTATACAGTGACAGGCCCGTCCCCACCAGTACTGTGCCCAATGTTATACAGTAACAGATCCGTCCCCACCAGTACTGTACTCCTGTGTATTCAGTGACAGGCCCCTCCCCACCAGTACTGTACCCCAGTGTTATACAGCGACAGACCCGTCCCCACCAGTACTGTATCCCAGTGTTATACAGTGACAGACCCGTCCCCACCAGTACTGTACTTCAGTGTTATACAGTGACAGACCCGTCCCCACCAGTACTGTACCCCAGTGTTATACAGTGACACACCTGTCCCCACCAGTACTGTACCCCAGTGTTATACAGTGACAGACCCGTCCCCACCAGTACTGTACCCCAGTGTTATACAGGGGCAGACCCGTCCCCACCGGTACTGTACCCCAGTGTTATACAGGGGCAGACCCGTCCCCACCAGTACTGTACCCCAGTGTTATACAGTGACAGACCCGTCCCCACCAGTACTGTACCCCAGTGTTATACAGTGACAGACCCGTCCCCACCAGTACTGTACCCCAGTGTTATACAGTGACAGACCCGCCTCCACCAGTGCTGTACCCCAGTGTTATACAGTGGCAGACCCGTCCCCACCAGTACTGTACCCCAGTGTTATACAGTGACAGACCCGTCCCCACCAGTACTGTATCCCATTATTATACACTGACAGACCCGTCCCCACCAGTACTGTACCCCAGTGTTATACAGTGACAGGCCCGTCCCCACCAGTACTGTGCCCAATGTTATACAGTAACAGATCCGTCCCCACCAGTACTGTACTCCTGTGTATTCAGTGACAGGCCCCTCCCCACCAGTACTGTATCCCTGTGTTATACAGTGACAGACCCGTCCCCACCAGTACTGTATCCCTGTGTTATACAGTGACAGACCCGTCCCCACCAGTACTGTATCCCTGTGTTATACAGTGACAGACCCGTCCCCACCAGTACTGTACCCCAGTGTTATACAGTGACAGACCCGTCCCCACCAGTACTGTATCCCTGTGTTATACAGTGACAGACCCGTCCCCACCAGTACTGTATCCCTGTGTTATACAGTGACAGACCCGTCCCCACCAGTACTGTACCCCAGTATTATACAGCGACAGACCCGTCCCCACCAGTACTGTACCCCAGTGTTATACAGTGACAGACCCGTCCCCACCAGTACTGTACCCCAGTGTTATACAGTGACAGACCCGTCCCCACCAGTACTGCATCCCAGTGTTATACAGTAACAGACCCGTCCCCACCAGTACTGTACCCCAGTGTTATACAGTGACAGACCCGTCCCCACCAGTACTGTACACCAGTGTTATACAGTGACAGACCCGTCCCCACCAGTACTGTATCCCTGTGTTATACAGTGACAGACCCATCCCCACCAGTACTGTACCCCAGTGTTATACAGTGACAGACCCGTCTCCACCAGTACTGTACCCCAGTGTTATACAGTGACAGACCCGTCCCCACCAGTACTGTACCCCAGTGTTATACAGTGACAGACCCGTCCCCACCAGTACTGTATCCCTGTGTTATACAGTGACAGACCCGTCCCCACCAGTACTGTACCCCAGTGTTATACAGCGACAGACCTGTCCCGACCAGTACTGTACCCCAGTGTTATACAGTGACAGACCCGTCTCCACCAGTACTGTACCCCAGTGTTATACAGTGACAGACCCGTCCCCACCAGTACTGTACCCCAGTGTTATACAGTGACAGACCCGTCCCCACCAGTACTGTACCCCAGTGGTATACAGTGACAGACCCGTCCCCACCAGTACTGTACCCCAGTGTTATACAGTGACAGACCCGTCCCCACCAGTACTCTACGCCAGTGTTATACAGTGACAGACCCGTCCCCACCAGTACTGTACCCCAGTGTTATACAGGGACAGACCCGTCCCCACCAGTACTGTATCCCTGTGTTATACAGTGACAGACCCGTCCCCACCAGTACTGCACCCCAGTGTTACACACTGACAGACCCGTCCCCACCAGTACTGTACCCCAGTGTTATACAGTGACAGACCCGTCCCCACCAGTACTGTGCCCCAGTGTTATACAGTGACAGACCCGTCCCCACCAGTACTGTACCCCAGTGTTATACAGTGACAGACCCGTCCCCACCAGTGCTGTACCCCAGTGTTATACAGTGACAGACCCGTCCCCACCAGTACTGTACCCCAGTGTTATACAGTGACAGACCCGTCCCCACCAGTACTGTATCCCATTATTATACACTGACAGACCCGTCCCCACCAGTACTGTACCCCAGTGTTATACAGTGACAGGCCCGTCCCCACCAGTACTGTGCCCAATGTTATACAGTAACAGATCCGTCCCCACCAGTACTGTACTCCTGTGTATTCAGTGACAGGCCCCTCCCCACCAGTACTGTACCCCAGTGTTATACAGCGACAGACCCGTCCCCACCAGTACTGTATCCCAGTGTTATACAGTGACAGACCCGTCCCCACCAGTACTGTACTGCAGTGTTATACAGTGACAGACCCGTCCCCACCAGTACTGTACCCCAGTGTTATACAGTGACACGCCTGTCCCCACCAGTACTGTACCCCAGTGTTATACAGCGACAGACCCGTCCCCACCAGTACTGTACCCCAGTGTTATACAGTGACAGACCCGTCCCCAACAGTACTGTACCCCAATGTTATACAGCGACAGACCCGTCCCCACCAGTACTGTACCCCAGTGTTATACAGTGACAGACCCGTCCCCACCGGTACTGTACCCCAGTGTTATACAGCGACAGACACGTCCCCACCAGTACTGCACCCCTGTGTTATACAGTGACAGACCCGTCCCCACCAGTACTGTACCCCAGTGTTATACAGTGACAGACACATCCCCACCAGTACTGTACCCCAGTGTTATACACTGACAGACCCGTCCCCACCAGTACTGTACCCCAGTGTTATACAGTGACAGGCCCGTCCCCACCAGTACTGTGCCCAATGTTATACAGTAACAGATCCGTCCCCACCCGTACTGTACCCCAGTGTTATACAGTGACAGACCCGTCCCCACCAGTACTGTACCCCAGTGTTATACAGTGACAGACACATCCCCACCAGTACTGTACCCCAGTGTTATACAGCGACAGACCCGTCCGCACCGGTACTGTACCCCTGTGTTATACAGTGACAGACCCATCCCCGCCAGTACTGTACCCCAGTGTTATACAGTGACAGACCCGTCCCCACCAGTACTGTACCCCAGTGTTATACAGTGACAGACCCGTCCCCACCAGTACTGTACCCCAGTGTTATACAGTGACAGACACATCCCCACCAGTACTGTACCCCATTGTTATACAGTGACAGACCCGTCCCCACCAGTACTGTACCCCAGTGTTATACAGTGACAGACCCGTCCCCACCAGTACTGTACCCCAGTGTTATACAGGGGCAGACCCGTCCCCACCGGTACTGTACCCCAGTGTTATACAGGGGCAGACCCGTCCCCACCAGTACTGTACCCCAGTGTTATACAGTGACAGACCCGTCCCCACCAGTACTGTACCCCAGTGTTATACAGTGACAGACCCGTCCCCACCAGTACTGTACCCCAGTGTTATACAGTGACAGTCCCGTCTTCACCAGTGCTGTACCCCAGTGTTATACAGTGGCAGACCCGTCCCCACCAGTACTGTACCCCAGTGTTATACAGTGACAGACCCGTCCCCACCAGTACTGTATCCCATTATTATACACTGACAGACCCGTCTCCACCAGTACTGTACCCCAGTGTTATACAGTGACAGGCCCGTCCCCACCAGTACTGTGCCCAATGTTATACAGTAACAGATCCGTCCCCACCAGTACTGTACTCCTGTGTATTCAGTGACAGGCCCCTCCCCACCAGTACTGTACCTCAGTGTTATACAGCGACAGACCCGTCCCCACCAGTACTGTATCCCAGTGTTATACAGTGACAGACCCGTCCCCACCAGTACTGTACTGCAGTGTTATACAGTGACAGACCCGTCCCCACCAGTACTGTACCCCAGTGTTATACAGTGACACACCTGTCCCCACCAGTACTGTACCCCAGTGTTATACAGCGACAGACCCGTCCCCACCAGTACTGTACCCCAGTGTTATACAGTGACAGACCCGTCCCCAACAGTACTGTACCCCAATGTTATACAGCGACAGACCCGTCCCCACCAGTACTGTACCCCAGTGTTATACAGTGACAGACCCGTCCCCACCGGTACTGTACCCCAGTGTTATACAGCGACAGACACGTCCCCACCAGTACTGCACCCCTGTGTTATACAGTGACAGACCCGTCCCCACCAGTACTGTACCCCAGTGTTATACAGTGACAGACACATCCCCACCAGTACTGTACCCCAGTGTTATACACTGACAGACCCGTCCCCACCAGTACTGTACCCCAGTGTTATACAGTGACAGGCCCGTCCCCACCAGTACTGTGCCCAATGTTATACAGTAACAGATCCGTCCCCACCCGTACTGTACCCCAGTGTTATACAGTGACAGACACATCCCCACCAGTACTGTACCCCAGTGTTATACAGCGACAGACCCGTCCGCACCGGTACTGTACCCCTGTGTTATACAGCGACAGACCCGTCCCCACCAGTACTGTACCCCAGTGTTATACAGTGACAGACCCGTCCCCACCAGTACTGTACCCCAGTGTTATACAGTGACAGACCCGTCCCCACCAGTACTGTACCCCAGTGTTATACAGGGACAGACCCGTCCCCACCAGTACTGTCCCCCAGTGTTATACAGTGACAGACCCGTCCCCACCAGTACTGTACCCCAGTGTTATACAGTGACAGACCCATCCCCGCCAGTACTGTACCCCAGTGTTATACAGTGACAGACACATCCCCACCAGTACTGTACCCCATTGTTATACAGTGACAGACCCGTCCCCACCAGTACTGTACCCCAGTGTTATACAGTGACAGACCCGTCCCCACCAGTACTGTACCCCAGTGTTATACAGGGGCAGACCCGTCCCCACCGGTACTGTACCCCAGTGTTATACAGGGGCAGACCCGTCCCCACCAGTACTGTACCCCAGTGTTATACAGTGACAGACCCGTCCCCACCAGTACTGTACCCCAGTGTTATACAGTGACAGACCCGTCCCCACCAGTACTGTACCCCAGTGTTATACAGCGACAGACCCCTCCCCACCGGTACTGTACCCCAGTGTTATACAGTGACAGACACATCCCCACCAGTACTGTACCCCATTGTTATACAGTGACAGACCCGTCCCCACCAGTACTGTACCCCAGTGTTATACAGTGACAGACCCGTCCCCACCAGTACTGTACCCCAGTGTTATACAGTGACAGACCCGTCCCCACCAGTACTGTACCCCAGTGTTATACAGTGACAGACCCGTCCCCACCAGTACTGTACCCCCGTGTTATACAGTGACAGACCCGTACCCACCAGTACTGTATCCCCGTGTTATACAGTGACAGACCCGTCCCCACCAGTACTGTACCTCAGTGTTATACAGTGACAGACCCGTCCCCACCAGTACTGTATCCCAGTGTTATACAGAGACAGACCCGTCCCCACCAGTACTGTACCCCAGTGTTATACAGTGACAGACCCGTACTCACCAGCACTGTACCCCAGTGTTATACAGTGACAGACCCGTCCCCACCAGTGCTGTACCCCAGTGTTATACAGTGACAGACCCGTCCCCACCAGTACTGTACCCCAGTGTTATACAGTGACAGACCCGTCCCCACCAGTACTGTATCCCATTATTATACACTGACAGACCCGTCCCCACCAGTACTGTACCCCAGTGTTATACAGTGACAGGCCCGTCCCCACCAGTACTGTGCCCAATGTTATACAGTAACAGATCCGTCCCCACCAGTACTGTACTCCTGTGTATTCAGTGACAGGCCCCTCCCCACCAGTACTGTACCCCAGTGTTATACAGCGACAGACCCGTCCCCGCCAGTACTGTATCCCAGTGTTATACAGTGACAGACCCGTCCCCACCAGTACTGTACTGCAGTGTTATACAGTGACAGACCCGTCCCCACCAGTACTGTACCCCAGTGTTATACAGTGACACGCCTGTCCCCACCAGTACTGTACCCCAGTGTTATACAGCGACAGACCCGTCCCCACCAGTACTGTACCCCAGTGTTATACAGTGACAGACCCGTCCCCAACAGTACTGTACCCCAATGTTATACAGCGACAGACCCGTCCCCACCAGTACTGTACCCCAGTGTTATACAGTGACAGACCCGTCCCCACCGGTACTGTACCCCAGTGTTATACAGCGACAGACACGTCCCCACCAGTACTGCACCCCTGTGTTATACAGTGACAGACCCGTCCCCACCAGTACTGTACCCCAGTGTTATACAGTGACAGACACATCCCCACCAGTACTGTACCCCAGTGTTATACACTGACAGACCCGTCCCCACCAGTACTGTACCCCAGTGTTATACAGTGACAGGCCCGTCCCCACCAGTACTGTGCCCAATGTTATACAGTAACAGATCCGTCCCCACCCGTACTGTACCCCAGTGTTATACAGTGACAGACCCGTCCCCACCAGTACTGTACCCCAGTGTTATACAGTGACAGACACATCCCCACCAGTACTGTACCCCAGTGTTATACAGCGACAGACCCGTCCGCACCGGTACTGTACCCCTGTGTTATACAGCGACAGACCCGTCCCCACCAGTACTGTACCCCAGTGTTATACAGTGACAGACCCGTCCCCACCAGTACTGTACCCCAGTGTTATACAGTGACAGACCCGTCCCCACCAGTACTGTACCCCAGTGTTATACAGGGACAGACCCGTCCCCACCAGTACTGTCCCCCAGTGTTATACAGTGACAGACCCGTCCCCACCAGTACTGTACCCCAGTGTTATACAGTGACAGACCCATCCCCGCCAGTACTGTACCCCAGTGTTATACAGTGACAGACCCGTCCCCACCAGTACTGTACCCCAGTGTTATACAGTGACAGACCCGTCCCCACCAGTACTGTACCCCAGTGTTATACAGTGACAGACACATCCCCACCAGTACTGTACCCCATTGTTATACAGTGACAGACCCGTCCCCACCAGTACTGTACCCCAGTGTTATACAGTGACAGACCCGTCCCCACCAGTACTGTACCCCAGTGTTATACAGGGGCAGACCCGTCCCCACCGGTACTGTACCCCAGTGTTATACAGGGGCAGACCCGTCCCCACCAGTACTGTACCCCAGTGTTATACAGTGACAGACCCGTCCCCACCAGTACTGTACCCCAGTGTTATACAGTGACAGACCCGTCCCCACCAGTACTGTACCCCAGTGTTATACAGTGACAGACCCGTCTTCACCAGTGCTGTACCCCAGTGTTATACAGTGGCAGACCCGTCCCCACCAGTACTGTACCCCAGTGTTATACAGTGACAGACCCGTCCCCACCAGTACTGTATCCCATTATTATACACTGACAGACCCGTCTCCACCAGTACTGTACCCCAGTGTTATACAGTGACAGGCCCGTCCCCACCAGTACTGTGCCCAATGTTATACAGTAACAGATCCGTCCCCACCAGTACTGTACTCCTGTGTATTCAGTGACAGGCCCCTCCCCACCAGTACTGTACCTCAGTGTTATACAGCGACAGACCCGTCCCCACCAGTACTGTATCCCAGTGTTATACAGTGACAGACCCGTCCCCACCAGTACTGTACTGCAGTGTTATACAGTGACAGACCCGTCCCCACCAGTACTGTACCCCAGTGTTATACAGTGACACACCTGTCCCCACCAGTACTGTACCCCAGTGTTATACAGCGACAGACCCGTCCCCACCAGTACTGTACCCCAGTGTTATACAGTGACAGACCCGTCCCCAACAGTACTGTACCCCAATGTTATACAGCGACAGACCCGTCCCCACCAGTACTGTACCCCAGTGTTATACAGTGACAGACCCGTCCCCACCGGTACTGTACCCCAGTGTTATACAGCGACAGACACGTCCCCACCAGTACTGCACCCCTGTGTTATACAGTGACAGACCCGTCCCCACCAGTACTGTACCCCAGTGTTATACAGTGACAGACACATCCCCACCAGTACTGTACCCCAGTGTTATACACTGACAGACCCGTCCCCACCAGTACTGTACCCCAGTGTTATACAGGGACAGACCCGTCCCCACCAGTACTGTCCCCCAGTGTTATACAGTGACAGACCCGTCCCCACCAGTACTGTACCCCAGTGTTATACAGTGACAGACCCATCCCCGCCAGTACTGTACCCCAGTGTTATACAGTGACAGACCCGTCCCCACCAGTACTGTACCCCAGTGTTATACAGTGACAGACCCGTCCCCACCAGTACTGTACCCCAGTGTTATACAGTGACAGACACATCCCCACCAGTACTGTACCCCATTGTTATACAGTGACAGACCCGTCCCCACCAGTACTGTACCCCAGTGTTATACAGTGACAGACCCGTCCCCACCAGTACTGTACCCCAGTGTTATACAGGGGCAGACCCGTCCCCACCGGTACTGTACCCCAGTGTTATACAGGGGCAGACCCGTCCCCACCAGTACTGTACCCCAGTGTTATACAGTGACAGACCCGTCCCCACCAGTACTGTACCCCAGTGTTATACAGTGACAGACCCGTCCCCACCAGTACTGTACCCCAGTGTTATACAGTGACAGACCCGTCTTCACCAGTGCTGTACCCCAGTGTTATACAGTGGCAGACCCGTCCCCACCAGTACTGTACCCCAGTGTTATACAGTGACAGACCCGTCCCCACCAGTACTGTATCCCATTATTATACACTGACAGACCCGTCTCCACCAGTACTGTACCCCAGTGTTATACAGTGACAGGCCCGTCCCCACCAGTACTGTGCCCAATGTTATACAGTAACAGATCCGTCCCCACCAGTACTGTACTCCTGTGTATTCAGTGACAGGCCCCTCCCCACCAGTACTGTACCTCAGTGTTATACAGCGACAGACCCGTCCCCACCAGTACTGTATCCCAGTGTTATACAGTGACAGACCCGTCCCCACCAGTACTGTACTGCAGTGTTATACAGTGACAGACCCGTCCCCACCAGTACTGTACCCCAGTGTTATACAGTGACACACCTGTCCCCACCAGTACTGTACCCCAGTGTTATACAGCGACAGACCCGTCCCCACCAGTACTGTACCCCAGTGTTATACAGTGACAGACCCGTCCCCAACAGTACTGTACCCCAATGTTATACAGCGACAGACCCGTCCCCACCAGTACTGTACCCCAGTGTTATACAGTGACAGACCCGTCCCCACCGGTACTGTACCCCAGTGTTATACAGCGACAGACACGTCCCCACCAGTACTGCACCCCTGTGTTATACAGTGACAGACCCGTCCCCACCAGTACTGTACCCCAGTGTTATACAGTGACAGACACATCCCCACCAGTACTGTACCCCAGTGTTATACACTGACAGACCCGTCCCCACCAGTACTGTACCCCAGTGTTATACAGTGACAGGCCCGTCCCCACCAGTACTGTGCCCAATGTTATACAGTAACAGATCCGTCCCCACCCGTACTGTACCCCAGTGTTATACAGTGACAGACACATCCCCACCAGTACTGTACCCCAGTGTTATACAGCGACAGACCCGTCCGCACCGGTACTGTACCCCTGTGTTATACAGCGACAGACCCGTCCCCACCAGTACTGTACCCCAGTGTTATACAGTGACAGACCCGTCCCCACCAGTACTGTACCCCAGTGTTATACAGTGACAGACCCGTCCCCACCAGTACTGTACCCCAGTGTTATACAGGGACAGACCCGTCCCCACCAGTACTGTCCCCCAGTGTTATACAGTGACAGACCCGTCCCCACCAGTACTGTACCCCAGTGTTATACAGTGACAGACCCATCCCCGCCAGTACTGTACCCCAGTGTTATACAGTGACAGACCCGTCCCCACCAGTACTGTACCCCAGTGTTATACAGTGACAGACACATCCCCACCAGTATTGTACCCCATTGTTATACAGTGACAGACCCGTCCCCACCAGTACTGTACCCCAGTGTTATACAGTGACAGACCCGTCCCCACCAGTACTGTACCCCAGTGTTATACAGGGGCAGACCCGTCCCCACCGGTACTGTACCCCAGTGTTATACAGGGGCAGACCCGTCCCCACCAGTACTGTACCCCAGTGTTATACAGTGACAGACCCGTCCCCACCAGTACTGTACCCCAGTGTTATACAGTGACAGACCCGTCCCCACCAGTACTGTACCCCAGTGTTATACAGCGACAGACCCCTCCCCACCGGTACTGTACCCCAGTGTTATACAGTGACAGACACATCCCCACCAGTACTGTACCCCATTGTTATACAGTGACAGACCCGTCCCCACCAGTACTGTACCCCAGTGTTATACAGTGACAGACCCGTCCCCACCAGTACTGTACCCCAGTGTTATACAGTGACAGACCCGTCCCCACCAGTACTGTACCCCAGTGTTATACAGTGACAGACCCGTCCCCACCAGTACTGTACCCCCGTGTTATACAGTGACAGACCCGTACCCACCAGTACTGTATCCCCGTGTTATACAGTGACAGACCCGTCCCCACCAGTACTGTACCTCAGTGTTATACAGTGACAGACCCGTCCCCACCAGTACTGTATCCCAGTGTTATACAGAGACAGACCCGTCCCCACCAGTACTGTACCCCAGTGTTATACAGTGACAGACCCGTACTCACCAGCACTGTACCCCAGTGTTATACAGTGACAGACCCGTCCCCACCAGTACTGTACCCCAGTGTTATACAGTGACAGACCCGTCCCCACCAGTACTGTACCCCAGTGTTATACAGTGACAGACCCGTCCCCACCAGTACTGTACCCCAATGTTATACAGCGACAGACCCGTCCCCACCAGTACTGTACCCCAGTGTTATACAGTGACAGACCCGTCCCCACCAGTACTGTACCCCGGTGTTATACAGTGACAGACCCGTGCCCACCAGTACTGTACCCCAGTGTTATACAGTGACAGACCCGTCCCCACCAGTACTGTACTCCAGTGTTATACAGTGACAGACCCGTCCCCACCAATACTGTGCCCCAGTGTTATACAGTGACAGACCCGTCCCCACCAGTACTGTACCCCAGTGTTATACAGTGACAGACACGTCCCCATCAGTACTGTACCCCAGTGTTATACAGCGACAGACCCGTCCCCACCAGTACTGTACCCCAGTGTTATACAGTGACAGACAGCTGTTTTCTGCTGACGTTGCTGTCATTTTGTGTTCAGCCTATCCAAGATTCTCGTGGTTCCACGGAAGATTCTAGACCTGGATATTAAGAGAGCGTGTGCACATTTCAATGAGGGAAGAATTCCGGTCAGTACTTGCCGTACATTTGTGAATAATTCTGGCAGAGTGTGTTTTTGCTGCTGTTAACCGGCTGCTATTGGCTCCCTGCAGCGGTGGATTTGGCATCATCGAGGCAGCGACCTGCTGAGAATGAGCAACTTCCAGAGCAACACTTACGCTCAGAGAGACGGACTCAGGTAGGAGCTGGCCTATCAACACAGGGATACTCCCTCTACACTGTGACAGGGACAGTGCAGGTCAGATACAGAGTAAAGCTCCCTCTACACTGTCCCCATCAAACACTCCCAGGACAGGTACAGCACGGTGTTAGATACAGAGTAAAGCTCCCTCTGCACTGTCCCCATCAAACACTCCCAGGACAGGTACAGCATGGGGTTAGATACAGAGTAAAGCTCCCTCTACACTGTCACCATCAAACACTCGCAGGACAGGTACAGCACGGGGTTAGATGCAGTGTAAACCTCCCTCTACACTGTCCCCATCAAACACACTTAGGACAGGTACAGCACGGGGTTAGATACAGAGTAAAGCTCCCTCTACACTGTCCCCATCAAACACTCCCAGGACAGGTACAGCACGGGGTGAGATACAGAGTAAAGCTCCCTCTACACTGTCACCATCAAACACTCGCAGGACAGGTACAGCACGGGGTTAGATGCAGTGTAAACCTCCCTCTACACTGTCCCCATCAAACACACTTAGGACAGGTACAGCACGGGGTTAGATACAGAGTAAAGCTCCCTCTACACTGTCCCCATCAAACACTCCCAGGACAGGTACAGCACGGGGTGAGATACAGAGTAAAGCTCCCTCTACACTGTCCCCATCAAACACTCCCAGGACAGGTACAGCACGGGGTTAGATACAGAGTAAAGCTCCCTCTACACTGTCCCCATCAAACACTCCCAGGACAGGTACAGCACAGGGTTAGATACAGAGTAAAGCTCCCTCTACACTGTCCCCATCAAACACTCCCAGGACAGGTACAGCACGGGGTTAGATACAGAGCAAAGCTCCCTCTTCACTGTCCCCATCAAACACTCCCAGGACAGGTACAGCACGGGGTTAGATACAGAGTGAAGCTCCCTCTACACTGTCCCCATCAAACACTCCCAGGACAGGTACAGCACGGGTGTAGATACAGAGTAACGCTCCCTCTACACTGTCCCCCGTCAAACACTCCCAGGACAGGTACAGCACGGGGTTAGATACAGAGTAAACCTCCCTCTACACTGTCCCCATCATACACTCCCAGGACAGGTACAGCACGGGGTTAGATACAGAGTAAAGCTCCCTCTACACTGTCCCCATCAAACACTCCCAGGACAGGTACAGCACGGGGTTAGATACAGAGTGAAGATCCCTCTACACTGTCCCCATCAAACACTCCCAGGACAGGTACAGCACGGGGTTAGATACAGAGTAAAGCTCCCTCTGCACTGTCCCGATCAAACACTCCCAGGACAGGTACAGCACGGGGGTAGATACAGAGTAACGCTCCCTCTACACTGTCCCCCGTCAAACACTCCCAGGACAGGTACAGCACGGGGTTAGATACAGAGTGAAGCTTCCTCTTCACTGTCCCCATCAAACACTCCCAGGACAGGTACAGCACGGGGTTAGATACAGAGTGAAGCTTCCTCTTCACTGTCCCCATCAAACACTCCCAGGACAGGTACAGCACGGGGTTAGATACAGAGTAACGCTCCCTCTACACTGTCCCCCGTCAAACACTCCCAGGACAGGTACAGCACGGGGTTAGACACAGAGTTAACCTCCCTCTACACTGTCCCCATCAAACACTCCCAGGACAGGTACAGCACGGGGTTAGATACAGAGTAAAGCTCCCTCTACACTGACCCCATCAAACACTCCCAGGACCGGTACAGCACGGGGTTAGATACAGAGTAAAGCTCCCTCTGCACTGTCCCCATCAAACACTCCCAGGACAGGTACAGCACGGGGTTAGATACAGAGTAAAGCTCCCTCTACACTGTGCCCATCAAACACTCCCAGGACAGGTACAGCACGGGGTTAGATACAGAGTAAAGCTCCCTTTACACTGTCCCCATCAAACACTCCCAGGACAGGTACAGCACGGGGTTAGATAGAGAGTAAAGCTCCCTCTACACTGTCCCCATCAAACACTCCCAGGACAGATACAGCACGGGGTGAGATACAGAGTAATGCTCCCTCTACACTGTCCCCATCAAACACTCCCAGGACAGGTACAGCACGGGGTTAGATACAGAGTAAAGCTCCCTCTACACTGTCCCCATCAAACACTCCCAGGACAGGTACAGCACGGGGTTAGATACAGAGTAAAGCTCCCTCTACACTGTCCCCATCAAACACTCCCAGGACAGGTACAGCACGGGGTTAGATACAGAGTAAAGCTCCCTCTACACTTTCCCCATCAAACACTCCCACGACAGGTACAGCACGGGGTTAGATACAGAGTGAAGCTCTCTCTACACTGTCCCCATCAAACACTCCCAGGACAGGTACAGCACGGGGTTAGATACAGAGTAAAGCTCCCTCTACACTGTCCCCATCAAACACTCCCAGGACAGGTACAGCACGGGGTTAGATACAGAGTAAAGCTCCCTCTACACTTTCCCCATCAAACACTTCCAGGACAGGTACAGCGCGGGGTTAGATACAGAGTAAAGCTCCCTCTACACTGTCCCCATCAAACACTCCCAGGACAGGTACAGCACGGGGTTAGATACAGAGTAAAGCTCCCTCTACACTGTCCGCATCAAACACTCCCAGGACAGGCACAGCACGGGGTTAGATACAGAGTAAAGCTCCCTCTACACTGTCCCCATCAAACACTCCCAGGACAGGTACAGCACGGGGTTAGATACAGAGTAAAGCTCCCTCTACACTGTCCCCATCAAACACTCCCAGGACAGGTACAGCACGGGGCTAGATACAGAGTAAAGCTCCCTCTACACTGTCCCCATCAAACACTCCCAGGACAGGTACAGCACGGGGTTAGATACAGAGTAAAGCTCCCTCTACACTGTCCCCATCAAACACTCCCAGGACAGGTACAGCACAGGGTTAGATACAGAGTAAAGCTCCCTCTACACTGTCCCCATCAAACACTCCCAGGACAGGTACAGCACGGGGTTAGATACAGAGTAAAGCTCCCTCTACACTGTCCGCATCAAACACTCCCAGGACAGGTACAGCACGGGGTTAGATACAGAGTAAAGCTCCCTCTACACTGTCCCCATCAAACACTCCCAGGACAGGTACAGCACGGGGTTAGATACAGAGTAAAGCTCCCTCTACACTGTCCCCATCAAACACTCCCAGGACAGGTACAGCACGGGGTTAGATACAGAGTAAAGCTCTCTGTACACAGTCAGCAATCTTCCAGGGGGTTTCCTGATTGCGCTGCCCTTGCAGACGCTGGTGCGCAGTTATTGTCGGACTGGTTAGTGCTGTGTGTCCCTGAGATTGGTGCTGATTTTTGCTGGTCCGCAGTAAACTGGAGGAGCTGCTGTACGGAGCCCAGAGTAAACTGGTCATTGTTGACGTGGAAGACGAACTCCCAACTCCACCGGAAATCCAACTGGCCCACAGCAGATTGAAGAATGTTTGCAGTTACGGTGAGCATGTCCCCTACTCCCCCGCCCCCCCCCCCGACACCCACTCATCCCCCCCTCCCCCACACTGACCCCCTCCCCCACACTGACCCCCTCCCCCACACTGACCCCCTCCCCCACACTGACCCCCTCCCCCACACTGACCCCCTCCCCCACACTGACCCCCTCCCCCACCGTGACCCCATTCCCCACACTGACCCCCTCCCCCACACTGACCCCCTCCCCCACACTGACCCCCTCCCCCACACTGACCCCCTCCCCCACACTGACCCCCTCCCCCACACTGACCCCCTCCCCCACACTGACCCCCTCCCCCACACTAACCCGCTCCCCCACACTGACCCCCTCCCCCACACTGACCCCCTCCCCCACACTGACCCCCTCCCCCACACTGACCCCCTCCCCCACACTGACCCCCTCCCCCACACTGACCCCATTCCCCACACTGACCCCATTCCCCACACTGACCCCCTCCCCCACACTGACCCCCTCCCCCACACTGACCCCCTCCCCCACACTGACCCCCTCCCCCACACTGACCCCCTCCCCCACACTGACCTCATTCCCCACACTGACCCCCTCCCCCACACTGACCCCCTCCACCACACTGACCCCCTCCCCCACACTGACCCCCTCCCCCACACTGACCCCCTCCCCCACACTGACCCCCACACTGACCCCCTCCCCACACTGACCCCCTCCCCCACACTGACCCCCTCCCCCACACTGACCCCCTCCCCCACACTGACCCCCTCCCCCACACTGACCCCCATCCCCCACACTGACCCCGTCCCCCACACTGACATCCCTCCCCACACTGACCCCCTCCCCCACACTGACACCCTCCCCCACACTGACACCCTCCCCCACACTGACACCCTCCCCCACACTGACCCCCTCCCCCACACTGACCCCCTCCCCCACACTGACCCCCTCCCCCACACTGACCCCCACACTGACCCCCTCCCCACACTGACCCCCTCCCCCACACTGACCCCCTCCCCCACACTGACCCCCTCCCCCACACTGACCCCCTCCCCCACACTGACCCCCTCCCCCACACTGACCCCCTCCCCCACACTGACCCCCTCCCCCACACTGACCCCCTCCCCCACACTGACCCCCTCCCCCACACTGACCCCCTCCCCCACACTGACCCCATTCCCCACACTGACCCCATTCCCCCACACTGACCCCCTCCTTCACACTGACCCCCACCCCCACACTGACCCCCATCCCCCACACTGACCCCATCCCCCACACTGACATCCCTCCCCCACACTGACCCCCTCCCCCACACTGACCCCCTCCCCCACACTGACCCCCTCCCCCACACTGACACCCTCCCCCACACTCACCCCCTCCCCCACACTGACCCCCTCCCCCACACTCACCCCCTCCCCCACACTCACCCCCTCCCCCACACTCACCCCCTCCCCCACACTGACCCCCTCCCCACACTGACCCCCTCCCCACACTGACCCCCTCCCCCATACTGACCCCCTCCCCCATACTGACCCCCTCCCCCATACTGACCCCCTCCCCCACACTGACCCCCTCCCCCACACTGACCCCCTCCCCCACACTGACCCCCTCTCCCACACTGACCCCCTCCCCCACTGACCCCATCCCCCACACTGACCCCCTCCCCCACACTGACGCCCTCCCCCACACTGACCCCCTCCCCCACACTGACGCCCTCCCCCACACTGACGCCCTCCCCCACACTGACCCCCTCCCCCACACTGACCCCCATCCCCACACTGACCCCCTCCCCCACACTGACCCCCTCCCCCACACTGACCCCCTCCCCCACACTGACCCCCTCCCCCACACTGACCCCCTCCCCCACACTGACCCCCTCCCCCACACTGACCCCCTACCCCACACTGACCCCCTACCCCACACTGACCCTCTCCCCCACACTGACCCCCTCCCTCACACTGACCCCCTCCCCCACAGTGACCCCCTCCCCCACACTGACCCCCTCCCCCACACTGACCCCCTCCCCCACACTGACCCCCTCCCCCACACTGACCCCCTCCCCGACACTGACACCCCTCCCCACACTGACCCCCTCCCCCACACTGACCCCCTCCCCCACACTGACCCCCTCCCCCACACTGACCCCCTCCCCCACACTGACCCCCTCCCCCACACTGATCCCCCACACTGACCCCCTCCCCCACACTGACCCCCTCCCCCACACTGACCCCATTCCCCACACTGACCCCGTCCCCCACACTGACATCCCTCCCCACACTGACCCCCTCCCCCACACTGACACCCCTCCCCACACTCACTCCCTCCCCCACACTGACCCCCTCCCCCACACTGACCCCCTCCCCCACACTGACCCCCTCCCCCACACTGACCCCCTCCCCCACACTGACCCCCTCCCCCACACTGACCCCATTCCCCGCACTGAAACCCTCCCCCACACACCCCCACACTGACATCCCTCCCCACACTGACCCCCTCCCCCACACTGACACCCTCCCCCACACTGACACCCCTCCCCCACACTGACACCCCTCCCCCACACTGACACCCCTCCCCACACTCACCCCCTCCCCCACACTGACCCCCTCCCCCACACTGACCCCCTCCCCCACACTGATCCCCACACTGATCCCCACACTGATCCCCACACTGACCCCCTCCCCCACACTGACCCCCTCCCCCACACTGACCCCCTCCCTCACACTGACCCCCTCCCCCACACTAATCCCCTCCCCCACACTGACCCCATTCCCCACACTGACCCCCTCCCCCACACTGACCCCCCTCTCCCACACTGACCCCCTACCCCACACTGACCCCCTCCCCCACACTGACCCCCTCCCCCACACTGACCACCTCACCCACTCTGACCCCCTCCCCCACACTGACCCCATTCCCCACACTGACCCCATTCCCCACACTGACCCCCTCCCCCACACTGACCCCCTCCCCCACACTGACCCCCTCCCCCACACTGACCCCCTCCCCCACACTGACACCCTCCCCACACTGACCCCCTCCCCCACACTGACATCCCTCCCCACACTGACATCCCTCCCCCACACTGACCCCCATACCCCACACTGACCCCCTCCCCCACACTGACCCCCTCCCCCACACTGACCCCATTCCCCACACTGACCCCCCTCCCCCACACTGACCCCCTCCCCCACACTGACCCCCTCCCCCACACTGACCCCCTCCCCCACACTGACCCCCTCCCCCACACTGACCCCATTCCCCACACTGACCCCCTCCCCCACACTGACCCCCTCCCCCACACTGACCCCCTCCCCACACTGACCCCCTCCCCACACTGACCCCCTCCCCACACTCACCCCCACCCCCACACTGACCCCCTCCCCCACACTGACCCCCTCCCCCACACTGACCCCCTCCCCCACACTGACCCCCTCCCCTCCACCGTGACCCCCTCCCCCACCGTGACGCCCTCCCTGACCGTGACCCCCTTCCCCACACTGACCCCCTCCCCCATACTGACCCCCTCCCCCACACTGACCCCCTCCCCCACACTGACCCCCTCCCCCACACTGACATCCCTCCCCACACTGACCCACTCGCCCACACTGACCCCCTCCCCGACACTGACACCCCTCCCCACACTGACCCCCTCCCCCACACTGACCCCCTCCCCCACACTGACCCCCTACCCCACACTGACCCCCTACCTCACACTGACCCCCTCCCCCACACTTACCCCCTCCCCCACACTGACCCCCTCCCCCACACTGACCCCCTCCCCCACACTGACCCCCTCCCCACACTGACCCCCTCCCCCACACTGACCGCCTCCCCCACACTGACCGCCTCCCCCACACTGACCCCCTCCCCCACACTGACCCCCTCCCCCACACTGACCCCATTCCCCACACTGACCCCCTCCCCCACACTGACCCCATTCCCCACACTGACCCCCTCCCCCACACTGACCCCCTCCCCCACACTGACCCCATTGCCCACACTGACCCCGTCCCCCACACTGACCCCGTCCCCCACACTGACATCCCTCCCCCACACTGACCCCCTCCCCCACACTGACACCCCTCCCCACACTCACTCCCTCCCCCACACTGACCCCCTCCCCCACACTGACCCCCTCCTCCAAACTGACCCCCTCCCCCAAACTGACCCCCTCCCCCACACTGCCCCTCCCCCACACTACCCCCTCCCCGACACTGACACCCCTCCCCACACTGACCCCCTCCCCCACACTGACCCCCTCCCCCACACTGACCCCCTCCCCCACACTGACCCCCTCCCCCACACTGACCCCCTCCCCCACCCTGACCCCCTCCCCCACCCTGACCCCCTCCCCCACACTGACCCCCTCCCCCACACTGACCGCCTCCCCCACACTGACCCCCTCCCCCACACTGAAACCCTCCCCCACACTGAAACCCTCCCCCACACTGACATCCCTCCCCACACTGACCCCCTCCCCCACACTGACCCCCTCCCCCACACTGACCCCCTCCCCCACACTGACCCCCTCCCCCACACTGACCCCCTCCCCCACACTGATCCCCACACTGACTCCCTCCCCCACACTGACCCCATTCCCCACACTGACCCCCTCCCCCACACTGACCCGCTCCCCCACACTGACATCCCTCCCCACACTGACCCCCTCCCCCACACTGACCCCCTCCCCCACACTGACCCCCTCCCCCACACTGATCCCCACACTGACTCCATTCCCCATACTGACCCCCTCCCCCACACTGACCCCCTCCCCCACACTGACCCGCTCCCCCACACTGACATCCCTCCCCACACTGACCCCCTCCCCCACACTGACCCCCCTCCCCACACTGACCCCCTCCCCACACTCACCCCCACCCCCACACTGACCCCCTCCCCCACACTGACCCCCTCCCCCACACTGACCCCCTTCCCCACACTGACCCCCTCCCCCACACTGACCCCCTCCCCCACACTGACCGTCTCCTCCACCGTGACCCCCTCCCCCACGGTGACCCCCTCCCTGACCGTGACCCCCTTCCCCACACTGACCCCCTCCCCCATACTGACCCCCTCCCCCACACTGACCCCCTCCCCACAATGACCCTGACCCCACCGTGACCCCATCCCCCTCACTGACCCCTGACCCCACTCTGACCTCCCTCCCCCTCCATGACCCTCTCCCCCACACTGACCCCCTCCCCCACACTATCCCCCTCCCCACACTGACCCCCTCCCCCACACTGACCCCCTCCCCCACACTGACCCCCTCCCCCACACTGACCCCCTCCCCCACACTGACCCCATTCCCCACACTGACCCCCTCCCCCACACTGACCCCCTCCCCCACACTGACCCCCTCCCCCACACTGATCCCCTCCCCCACACTGACCCCCTCCCCCACACTGACATCCCTCCCCACACTGACCCCCTCCCCCACACTGACCCCCTCCCCGACACTGACACCCCTCCCCACACTGACCCCCTCCCCCACACTGACCCCCTCCCCCACACTGACCCCCTACCCCACACTGACCCCCTACCTCACACTGACCCCCTCCCCCACACTGACCCCCTCCCCCACACTGACCCCCTCCCCCACACTGACCCCCTCCCCCACACTGACACCCTCCCCACACTGACCCCCTCCCCCACACTGACCGCCTCCCCCACACTGACCCCCTCCCCCACACTGACCCCCTCCCCCACACTGACCCCATTCCCCACACTGACCCCCTCCCCCACACTGACCCCATTCCCCACACTGACCCCCTCCCCCACACTGACCCCCTCCCCCACACTGACCCCATTGCCCACACTGACCCCGTCCCCCACACTGACCCCGTCCCCCACACTGACATCCCTCCCCCACACTGACCCCCTCCCCCACACTGACACCCCTCCCCACACTCACTCCCTCCCCCACACTGACCCCCTCCCCCACACTGACCCCCTCCCCCAAACTGACCCCCTCCCCCAAACTGACCCCCTCCCCCACACTGACCCCCTCCCCCACACTACCCCCTCCCCGACACTGACACCCCTCCCCACACTGACCCCCTCCCCCACACTGACCCCCTCCCCCACACTGACCCCCTCCCCCACACTGACCCCCTCCCCCACACTGACCCCCTCCCCCACACTGACCCCCTCCCCCACCCTGACCCCCTCCCCCACACTGACCCCCTCCCCCACATTGACCGCCTCCCCCACACTGACCCCCTCCCCCACACTGAAACCCTCCCCCACACTGACATCCCTCCCCACACTGACCCCCTCCCCCACACTGACCCCCTCCCCCACACTGACCCCCTCCCCCACACTGACCCCCTCCCCCACACTGACCCCCTCCCCCACACTGACCCCCTCCCCCACACTGACCCCCTCCCCCACACTGACCCCCTCCCCCACACTGATCCCCACACTGACTCCCTCCCCCACACTGACCCCATTCCCCACACTGACCCCCTCCCCCACACTGACCCGCTCCCCCACACTGACATCCCTCCCCACACTGACCCCCTCCCCCACACTGACCCCCTACCCCACACTGACCCCCTCCCCCACACTGATCCCCTACCCCACACTGACCCCCTACCCCACACTGACCCCCTACCCCACACTGACCCCCTCCCCCACACTGATCCCCCACACTGACCCCCTCCCCCACACTGACCCCCTCCCCCACACTGATCCCCCACACTGACCTCCTACCCCACACTGACCCCCTACCCCACACTGATCCCCCACACTGACCCCCTCCCCCACACTGACCCCCTCCCCCACACTGACCCCCTCCCCCACACTGATCCCCCACACTGACCCCCTCCCCCACACTGGCCCCCTCCCCCACACTGATCCCCCACACTGACCCCCTACCCCACACTGACCCCCTACCCCACACTGACCCCCTCCCCCACACTGACCCCCTCCCCCACACTGACCCCCTCCCCCACACTGACCCCCTCCCCCACACTGACCCCCTCCCCCACTCTGACCCCCTCCCCCACTCTGACCCCCTCCCCCACTCTGACCCCCTCCCCCACTCTGACCCCCTCCCCCACTCTGACCCCCTCCCCCACACTGACCCCATTCCCCACACTGACCCCATTCCCCACACTGACCCCCTCCCCCACACTGACCCCCTCCCCCACACTGACCCCCTCCCCCACACTGACACCCTCCCCACACTGACACCCTCCCCACACTGACCCCCTCCCCCACACTGACCCCCTCCCCCACACTGACCCCCTCCCCCACACTGACCCCCTCCCCCACACTGACCCCCTCCCCCACACTGACCCCCTCCCGCACACTGACCCCCTCCCCCACACTGACCCCCTCCCCCACACTGACATCCCTCCCCACACTGACATCCCTCCCCACACTGACCCCCTACCCCACACTGACCCCTTCCCCCACACTGACCCCCTCCCCCACACTGACCCCCTCCCCCACACTGACCCCCTCCCCCACACTGACCCCCTCCCCACACTGACCCCCTCCCCCACACTGACCCCCTCCCCCACACTGACCCCCTCCCCCACACTGACCGCCTCCCCCACACTGACCCCATTCCCCACACTGACCCCATTCCCCGCACTGACCCCCTCCCCCGCACTGACCCCCTCCCCCGCACTGACCCCCACACTGACATCCCTCCCCACACTGACCCCCTACCCCACACTGACCCCCTCCCCCACACTGACCCCCTCCCCCACACTGACCCCCTCCCTCACACTGACCCCCTCCCTCACACTGACCCCCTCCCCCACACTAACCCCCTCCCCCACACTGACCCCATTCCCCACACTGACCCCCTCCCCCACACTGACCCCCCTCTCCCACACTGACCCCCTACCCCACACTGACCCCCTACCCCACACTGACCCCCTCCCCCACACTGATGCCCCACACTGACCCCCTCCCCCACACTGACCCCCTCCCCCACACTGACCCCCTCCCCCACACTGACCCCCTCTCCCACACTGACCCCCTCCCCCACACTGACCCCCTCCCCCACACTGACCCCCTCCCCCACTCTGACCCCCTCCCCCACACTGACCCCATTCCCCACACTGACCCCCTCCCCCACACTGACACCCTCCCCCACACTGACCCCCTCCCCCACACTGACATCCCTCCCCACACTGACATCCCTCCCCCACACTGACCCCCTCCCCCACACTGACCCCCTCCCCCACACTGACCCCCTCCCCCACACTGACCCCCTCCCCCACACTGACCCCATTCCCCACACTGACCCCCTCCCCCACACTGACATCCCTCCCCACACTGACATCCCTCCCCCACACTGACCCCCTCCCCCACTCTGACCCCCTCCCCCACACTGACCCCCTCCCCCACACTGACCCCCTCCCCCACACTGACCCCCTCCCCCACACTGACCCCCTCCCCCACACTGACCCCCTCCCCCACACTGACCCCCTCCCCCACACTGACCCCCTCCCCCACACTGACACCCTCCCCACACTGACCCCCTCCCCCACACTGACCCCCTCCCCCACACTGACCCCCTCCCCCACACTGACCCCCTCCCCCACACTGACCCCCTCCCCCACACTGACATCCCTCCCCACACTGACCCCCTCCCCCACACTGACCCCCTCCCCCACACTGACCCCCTACCCCACACTGACCCCTACCCCACACTGACCCCCTCCCCCACACTGACCCCCTCCCCCACACTAACCCCATTCCCCACACTGACCCCCTCCCCCACACTGACCCCCTCCCCCACACTGACCCCCTCCCCCACACTGACCCCCTCCCCCACACTGACCCCCACCCCCACACTGACCCCCTCCCCCACACTGACCCCCTCCCCCACACTGACCCCCTCCCACACTGACCCCCTCCCCCACACTGACCCCCTCCCCCACACTGACCCCCTCCCCCACACTGACCTCAACCGTGACCCCCTCCCCGACCGTGACCCCCTCACCCAAACTGACCCCCTCCCCACAATGACCCCCTCACCCAAACTGACCCCCTCCCCACAATGACCCTGACCCCACCGTGACCCCATCCCCCTCACTGACCCCTGACCCCACTCTGACCTCCCTCCCCCTCCATGACCCTCTCCCCCACACTGACCCCCTCCCCCACACTATCCCCCTCCCCACACTGACCCCCCTCCCCCACACTGACCCCATTCCCCACACTGACCCCCTCCCCCACACTGACCCCCTCCCCCACACTGACATCCCTCCCCACACTGACCCCCTCCCCCACACTGACCCCCTCCCCGACACTGACACCCCTCCCCACACTGACACCCCTCCCCACACTGACCCCCTCCCCCACACTGACCCCCTCCCCCACACTGACCCCCTCCCCCACACTGACCCCCTACCCCACACTGACCCCCTACCTCACACTGACCCCCTACCCCACACTGACCCCCTACCCCACACTGACCCCCTCCCCCACACTGACCCCCTCCCCCACACTGACCCCCTCCCCCACACTGACACCCTCCCTACACTGACCCCCTCCCCCACACTGACCCCCTCCCCCACACTGACCGCCTCCCCCACACTGACCCCCTCCCCCACACTGACCCCCTCTCCCACACTGACCCCCTCCCCCACACTGACCCCATTCCCCATAGTGACCCCCTCCCCCACACTGACCCCCTCCCCCACACTGACCACATTCCCCACAATGACCCCGTCCCCCACACTGACATCCCTCCCCCACACTGACCCCCTCCCCCACACTGACACCCCTCCCCACACTCACTCCCTCCCCCACACTGACCCCCTCCCCCACACTGACCCCCTCCCCCACACTGACCCCCTCCCCCACACTGACCCCCTCCCCCACACTGACCCCCTCCCCCACACTGACCCCCTCCCCCACACTACCCCCTCCCCGACACTGACACCCCTCCCCACACTGACCCTCTCCCCCACACTGACCCCCTCCCCCACACTGACCCCCTCCCCCACACTGACCCCCTCCCCCACCCTGACCCCCTCCCCCACACTGACCGCCTCCCCCACACTGACCGCCTCCCCCACACTGACCGCCTCCCCCACACTGACCCCCTCCCCCACACTGACCCCCTCCCCCACACTGACCCCATTCCCCACACTGAAACCCTCCCCCACACTGACATCCCTCCCCACACTGACCCCCTCCCCCACACTGACACCCCTCCCCACACTCACCCCCTCCCCCACACTCACCCCCTCCCCCACACTGACCCCCTCCCCCACACTGACCCCCTCCCCCACACTGAAACCCTCCCCCACACTGACATCCCTCCCCACACTGACCCCCTCCCCCACACTGACACCCCTCCCCACACTCACCCCCTCCCCCACACTGACCCCCTCCCCCACACTGACCCCCTCCCCCACACTGACCCCCTCCCCCACACTGACCCCCTCCCCCACACTGACCCCCTCCCCCACACTGATCCCCTCCCCCACACTGATCCCCACACTGACCCCCTCCCCCACACTGACCCCATTCCCCACACTGACCCCCTCCCCCACACTGACCCGTTCCCCCACACTGACATCCCTCCCCCACACTGACCCCCTCCCCCACACTGACCCCCTACCCCACACTGACCCCCTACCCCACACTGACCCCCTACCCCACACTGATCCCCCACACTGACCCCCTACCCCACACTGACCCCCTACCCCACACTGACCCCCTACCCCACACTGACCCCCTCCCCCACACTGATCCCCCACACTGACCCCCTCCCCCACACTGACCCCCTCCCCCACACTGACCCCCTCCCCCACACTGATCCCCCACACTGAACCCCTCCCCACACTGACCCCCTCCCCCACACTGATCCCCCACACTGACCCCCTCCCCCACACTGACCCCCTCCCCCACACTGACCCCCTCCCCCACACTGACCCCCTCCCCCACACTGACCCCCTCCCCCACACTGACCCCCTCCCCCACTCTGACCCCCTCCCCCACTCTGACCCCCTCCCCCACACTGACCCCCTCCCCCACACTGACCCCCTCCCCCACACTGACCCCATTCCCCACACTGACCCCCTCCCCCACACTGACCCCCTCCCCCACACTGACCCCCTCCCCCACACTGACCCCCTCCCCCACACTGACCCCCTCCCCCACACTGACCCCCTCCCCCACACTGACCCCCTCCCCCACACTGACATCCCTCCCCACACTGACATCCCTCCCCCACACTGACCCCCTACCCCACACTGACCCCTTCGCCCACACTGACCCCCTCCCCCACACTGACGCCCTCCCCACACTGACCCCCTCCCCCACACTGACCCCCTCCCCCACACTGACCCCCTCCCCCACACTGACCCCCTCCCCCACACTGACGCCCTCCCCACACTGACACCCTCCCCACACTGACCCCCTCCCCCACACTGACCCCCTCCCCCACACTGACCCCCTCCCCCACACTGACCCCCTCCCCACACTGACATCCCTCCCCACACTGACCCCCTACCCCACACTGACCCCTTCCCCCACACTGACCCCCTCCCCCACACTGACCCCCTCCCCCACACTGACCCCCTCCCCCACACTGATGCCCTCCCCACACTGACCCCCTCCCCCACACTGACCCCCTCCCCCACACTGACCCCCTCCCCCACACTGACCGCCTCCCCCACACTGACCCCCTCCCCACACTGACCCCCTCCCCCACACTGACCCCCTCCCCCACACTGACCCCATTCCCCACACTGACCCCCTCCCCCGCACTGACCCCCTCCCCCGCACTGACCCCCACACTGACATCCCTCCCCACACTGACCCCCTCCCCCACACTGACCCCCTCCCCTACACTGACTCCCTCCCCCACACTGACCTCAACCGTGACCCCCTCCCCGACCCTGTCCCCCTCCCCCACCCTGTCCCCCTCCCCCACCCTGACCCCCTACCCCACTGTGAACCCCTCCCCCACCCTGTCCCCCTCCCCCACCCTGACCCCCTCCCCCACCCTGACCCCCTCCCCCACCCTGACCCCCTCCCCCACCATGACCCCCTCCCCACACTGACCCCCTCCCCCACACTGACCCCCTCCCCCACCCTGACCCCCTCCCCCACCCTGACCCCCACCCTGACCCCCTCCCCCACCCTGACCCCCTCCCCCACCCTGATCCCCACCCTGACCCCCTCCCCCACACTGACCCCCTCCCCCACACTGATCCCCTCCCCCACACTGATCCCCTCCCCCACACTGACTCCCTCCCCCACACTGACCCCCTCCCCACAATGACCCTGACCCCACCGTGACCCCATCCCCCTCACTGACCCCTGACCCCACTCTGATCTCCCTCTCCCTCCATGACCCCCTCCCCCACCGTGACCCCCTCCCCCACCGTGACCCCCTCCCCCACCGTGACCCCCTCCCCCACCGTGACCCCGTCCCCCACACTGACCCCCTCCCCCACACTGACCCCCTCCCCCACACTGACCCGCTCCCCCACACTGACATCCCTCCCCACACTGACATCCCTCCCCACACTGACCCCCTCCCCCACACTGACCCCCTCTCCCACACTGACCCCCTCTCCCACACTGACCCCCTACCCCACACTGACCCCCTCCCCCACACTGATCCCCCACACTGACCCCCTACCCCACACTGACCCCCTCCCCCACACTGATCCCCCACACTGACCCCCTCCCCCACACTGACCCCCTCCCCCACACTGACCCCCTCCCCCACACTGATCCCCCACACTGACCCCCTCCCCCACACTGACCCCCTCCCCCACACTGATCCCCCACACTGACCCCCTCCCCCACACTGACTCCCTCCCCCACACTGACCCCCTCCCCCAGACTGACCCCCTCCCCCACACTGACCCCCTCCCCCACACTGACCCCCTCCCCCACTCTGACCCCCTCCCCCACTCTGACCCCCTCCCCCACACTGACCCCCTCCCCCACACTGACCCCCTCCCCCACACTGACCCCATTCCCCACACTGACCCCATTCCCCACACTGACCCCCTCCCCCACGCTGACCCCCTCCCCCACACTGACCCCCTCCCCCACACTGACCCCCTCCCCCACACTGACCCCCTCCCCCACACTGACCCCCTCCCCCACACTGACCCCCTCCCCCACACTGACCCCCTCCCCCACACTGACATCCCTCCCCCACACTGACCCCCTACCCCACACTGACCCCTTCCCCCACACTGACCCCCTCCCCCACACTGACCCCCTCCCCCACACTGACCCCCTCCCCCACACTGACCCCCTCCCCCACACTGACGCCCTCCCCACACTGACCCCCTCCCCCACACTGACCCCCTCCCCCACACTGACCCCCTCCCCCACACTGACGCCCTCCCCACACTGACACCCTCCCCACACTGACCCCCTCCCCCACACTGACCCCCTCCCCCACACTGACCCCCTCCCCCACACTGACCCCCTCCCCCACACTGACCCCCTCCCCCACACTGACATCCCTCCCCACACTGACATCCCTCCCCACACTGACATCCCTCCCCCACACTGACATCCCTCCCCCACACTGACCCCCTACCCCACACTGACCCCTTCCCCCACACTGACCCCCTCCCCCACACTGACCCCCTCCCCCACACTGACCCCCTCCCCCACACTGACCCCCTCCCCCACACTGACCCCATTCCCCACACTGACCCCCTCCCCCACACTGACCCCCTCCCCCGCACTGACCCCCACACTGACATCCCTCCCCACACTGACCCCCTCCCCCACACTGACCCCCTCCCCCACACTGACTCCCTCCCCCACACTGACCTCAACCGTGACCCCCTCCCCGACCGTGACCCCCTCCCCCACCCTGTCCCCCTCCCCCACCCTGACCCCCTACCCCACTGTGAACCCCTCCCCACCCTGTCCCCCTCCCCCACCCTGACCCCCTCCCCCACCCTGACCCCCTCCCCCACCCTGACCCCCTCCCCACACTGACCCCCTCCCCCACACTGACCCCCTCCCCCACCCTGACCCCCTCCCCCACCCTGACCCCCTCCCCCACCCTGACCCCCTCCCCCACCCTGACCCCCTCCCCCACCCTGACCCCCTCCCCACACTGACCCCCTCCCCCACACTGACCCCCTCCCCCACACTGACCCCCTCCCCCACCCTGACCCCCTCCCCCACCCTGACCCCCTCCCCCACCCTGATCCCCACCCTGACCCCCTCCCCCACACTGACCCCCTCCCCCACTGTTACACCCTCCCCCACACTGACCCCCTCCCCACAATGACCCTGACCCCACCGTGATGGTATGTTGCCTCCCTGGTGCCAGGGTCCAGGATGTCTCCGAACGGGTAGAGGGAATCCTGAAGGGGGAGGGCAAACAGGTAGAGGTCGTTGTACATATTGGTACTAACGACATAGGCAGGAAGTGGCATGAGGTCCTGCAGCAGGAGTTCAGGGAGCTAGGCAGAAAGTTAAAAGACAGGACCTCGAGGGTTGTAATCTCGGGATTACTCCCTGTGCCACGTGCCAGTGAGGCTAGAAATAGGAAGATAGAGCAGACAAACACGTGGCTAAACAGCTGGTGTAGGAGGGAGGGTTTCTGTTATCTGGACCACTGGGAGCTCTTCCGGGGCAGGTGTGACCTGTATAAGATGGACGGGTTGCATCTAAACCGGAGAGGCATAAATATCCTGGCCGCGAGGTTTGCTAGTGTCACACGGGAGGGTTTAAACTAGTATGGCAGGGGGGTGGGCACGGGAGCAATAGGTCAGAAGGTGAGAGCGTTGAGGGAGAACTAGGGAATAGGGACAGTGTGGCTCTGAGGCAGAGCAGACGGGGAGAAGTTGCTGAACACAGCGGGTCTGGTGGCCTGAAGTGCATATGTTTTAATGCAAGGAGCATTACGGGTAAGGCAGATGAACTTAGAGCTTGGATTACTACTTGGAACTATGATGTTGTTGCCATTACAGAGACCTGGTTGAGGGAAGGGCAGGATTGGCAGCTAAACGTTCCAGGATTTAGATGTTTCAGGCGGGATAGAGGGGGATGTAAAAGGGGAGGCGGAGTTGCGCTACTTGTTCAGGAGAGTATCACAGCTATACAGCGAGAGGACACCTCAGAGGGCAGTGAGGCTATATGGGTAGAGATCAGGAATAAGAAGGGTGCAGTCACAATGTTGGGGGTATATTACAGGCCTCCCAACAGCCAGCGGGAGATAGAGGAGCAGATAGGTAGACAGATTTTGGAAAAGAGTAAAAACAACAGGGTTGTGGTGATGGGAGACTTCAACTTCCCCAATATTGACTGGGACTCACTTAGTGCCAGGGGCTTAGACGGGGCAGAGTTTGTAAGGAGCATCCAGGAGGGCTTCTTAAAACAATATGTAAACAGTCCAACTAGGGAAGAGGCGGTACTGGACCTGGTATTGGGGAATGAGCCCGGCCAGGTGGTAGATGTTTCAGTAGGGGAGCATTTCGGTAACAGTGATCACAATTCAGTAAGTTTTAAAGTACTGGTGGACAAGGATAAGAGTGGTCCGAGGATGAATGTGCTAAATTGGGGGAAGGCTAATTATAACAATATTAGGCGGGAACTGAAGAACATAGATTGGGGGCGGATGTTTGAGGGCAAATCAACATCTGACATGTGGGAGGCTTTCAAGTGTCAGTTGATAGGAATACAGGAGAGGCATGTTCCTGTGAGGAAGAAAGATAAATACGGCAATTTTCGGGAACCTTGGATGACGAATGATATTGTAGGCCTCGTCAAAAAGAAAAAGGAGGCATTTGTCAGGGCTAAAAGGCTGGGAACAGACGAAGCCTGTGTGGCATATAAGGAAAGTAGGAAGGAACTTAAGCAGGGAGTCAGGAGGGCTAGAAGGGGTCATGAAAAGTCATTGGCAAATAGGGTTAAGGAAAATCCCAAGGCTTTTTACACTTACATAAAAAGCAAGAGGGTAGCCAGGGAAAGGGTTGGCCCACTGAAGGATAGGCAAGGGAATCTATGTGTGGAGCCAGAGGAAATGGGCGAGGTACTAAATGAATACTTTGCATCAGTATTCACCAAAGAGAAGGAATTGGTAGATGTTGAGTCTGGAGAAGGGGGTGTAGATAGCCTGGGTCACATTGTGATCCAAAAAGACGAGGTGTTGGGTGTCTTAAAAAATATTAAGGTAGATAAGTCCCCAGGGCCGGATGGGATCTACCCCAGAATACTGAAGGAGGCTGGAGAGGAAATTGCTGAGGCCTTGACAAAAATCTTTGGATCCTCGCTGTCTTCAGGGGATGTCCCGGAGGACTGGAGAATAGCCAATGTTGTTCCTCTGTTTAAGAAGGGTGGCAGGGATAATCCCGGGAACTACAGGCCGGTGAGCCTTACTTCAGTGGTAGGGAAATTACTGGAGAGAATTCTTCGAGACAGGATCTACTCCCATTTGGAAGCAAATGGACGTATTAGTGAGAGGCAGCACGGTTTTGTGAAGGGGAGGTCGTGTCTCACTAACTTGATAGAGTTTTTCGAGGAGGTCACTAAGATGATTGATGCAGGTAGGGCAGTAGATGTTGTCTATATGGACTTCAGTAAGGCCTTTGACAAGGTCCCTCATGGTAGACTAGTACAAAAGGTGAAGTCACACGGGATCAGGGGTGAACTGGCAAGGTGGATACAGAACTGGCTAGGCCATAGAAGGCAGAGGGTAGCAATGGAGGGATGCTTTTCTAATTGGAGGGCTGTGACTAGTGGTGTTCCACAGGGATCAGTGCTGGGACCTTTGCTCTTTGTAGTATATATAAATGATTTGGAGGAAAATGTAACTGGTCTGATTAGTAAGTTTGCAGACGACACAAAGGTTGGTGGAATTGCGGATAGCGATGAGGACTGTCTGAGGATACAGCAGGATTTAGATTGTCTGGAGACTTGGGCGGAGAGATGGCAGATGGAGTTTAACCTGGACAAATGTGAGGTAATGCATTTTGGAAGGGCTAATGCAGGTAGGGAATATACAGTGAATGGTAGAACCCTCAAGAGTATTGAAAGTCAAAGAGATCTAGGAGTACAGGTCCACAGATCACTGAAAGGGGCTACACAGGTGGAGAAGGTAGTCAAGAAGGCATACGGCATGCTTGCCTTCATTGGCCGGGGCATTGAGTATAAGAATTGGCAAGTCATGTTGCAGCTGTATAGAACCTTAGTTAGGCCACACTTGGAGTATAGTGTTCAATTCTGGTCGCCACACTACCAGAAGGATGTGGAGGCTTTAGAGAGGGTGCAGAAGAGATTTACCAGAATGTTGCCTGGTATGGAGGGCATAAGCTATGAGGAGCGATTGAATAAACTCGGTTTGTTCTCACTGGAACGAAGGAGGTTGAGGGGCGACCTGATAGAGGTATACAAAATTATGAGGGGCATAGACAGAGTGGATAGTCAGAGGCTTTTCCCCAGGGTAGAGGGGTCAATTACTAGGGGGCATAGGTTTAAGGTGAGAGGGGCAAAGTTTAGAGTAGATGTACGAGGCAAGTTTTTTACGCAGAGGGTAGTGGGTGCCTGGAACTCACTACCGGAGGAGGTAGTGGAGGCAGGGACGATAGGGACATTTAAGGGGCATCTTGACAAATATATGAATAGGATGGGAATAGAAGGATACGGACCCAGGAAGTGTGGAAGACTGTAGTTTAGTCGGGCAGTATGGTCGGCACGGGCTTGGAGGGCCGAAGGGCCTGTTCCTGTGCTGTACATTTCTTTGTTCTTTGTTCTTTGTTTGTGACCCCCTCTCCCACACTGACCCCCTCCCCCACCGTGACCCCCTCACCCAAACTGTCCCCCTCCCACTATGACCCTGACCCCACCGTGGCCCCATCCCCCTCACTGACCCCCGACCCCACTCTGACCTCCCTCCCCCTCCATGACCCTCTCCCCCACACTGACCCCCTCCCCCACACTGACCCCCTCCCCCACACTATCCCCCTCCCCACACTGACCCCCTCCCCCACCCTGACCCCCTCCCCCACCCTGACCCCCTCCCCCACCCTGACCCCCTCCCCCACCCTGACCCCCTCCCCCACCGTGACACCCTCCCCCACCGTGACCCTCTCCCCCACAGTGACCCCCTCCCCCACACTTACCCCCTCCCCCACACTTACCCCCTCCCCACTATGACCCTGACCCCCTCCCCCTCACTGACCCCCGACCACACTCTGACCCCCCTCCCCCTCCATGACCCCCTCCCCCACTCTGACCCCCCTCCCCCACACTGACCCCCCTCCCCCACACTGACCCCCCTCCCCCACACTGACCCCCCTCCCTCACACTGACCCCCCTCCCCCACACTGACCCCCCTCCCCCACACTGACCCCCTCACCACCCTGTCCCCGACCCCACCCTGTCCCCGACCCCACCCTGTCCCCGACCCCACCCTGTCCCCGACCCCACCCTGACCCCGACCCCACCCTGACCCCGACCCCACCCTGACCCCGACCCCACCCTGTCCCCGACCCCACCCTGTCCCCGACCCCACCCTGACCCCGATCCCACCCTGACCCCACCCCGACCCCACCCTGACCCCGACCCCACCCTGTCCCCGACCCCACCCTGACCCCGACCCCACCCTGTCCCCGACCCCACCCTGTCCCCGACCCCACCCTGACCCCGACCCCACCCTGTCCCCGACCCCACCCTGTCCCCGACCCCACCCTGTCCCCGACCCCACCCTGACCCCGACCCCACCCTGACCCCGATCCCACCCTGACCCCACCCCGACCCCACCCTGACCCCGACCCCACCCTGTCCCCGACCCCACCCTGACCCCGACCCCACCCTGTCCCCGACCCCACCCTGTCCCCGACCCCACCCTGACCCCGACCCCACCCTGACCCCGACCCCACCCTGACCCCGACCCCACCCTGTCCCCGACCCCACCCTGACCCCGACCCCACCCTGACCCCGACCCCACCCTGACCCCGACCCCACCCTGACCCCGACCCCACCCTGTCCCCGACCCCACCCTGACCCCACCCCAACCCCACCCTGACCCCCAACCCCACCCTGACCCTGACCCCACCCTGACCCCGACCCCACCCTGACCCTGACCCTGACCCCACCCTGACCCCGACCCCCTCCTCACCCCGACCCCCTCCTCACCCCGACCCCCCTCCTCACCCAGACCCCCTCCTCACCCCGACCCCCTCCTCACCCCGACCCCACCCTGACCCCGACCCCACCCTGACCCCGACCCCACCCTGACCCCGACCCCACCCTGACCCCGATCCCACCCTGACCCCACCCCAACCCCACCCTGACCCCCAACCCCACCCTGACCCTGACCCCACCCTGACCCCGACCCCACCCTGACCCTGACCCCACCCTGACCCCGACCCCCTCCTCACCCCGACCCCCTCCTCACCCCGACCCCCTCCTCACCCCGACCCCCCTCCTCACCCAGACCCCCTCCTCACCCCGACCCCCTCCTCACCCCGACCCCCTCCTCACCCCGACCCCCTCCTCACCCCGAACCCCTCCTCACCCTGACCCCCCCTCCTGAATCCCTCCCCACCCTGACCCCGACCCCAGCCTGACCCCCTGACCCCGACTCCAGCCTGACCCCCTTCCCCCTCCCTGACCCCCTCCTCACCCTGATCCCCTCCTGACTCTCCGTCCACCACAGCTCCCTCCGCCCCTGCCCCCAGCTGACGCTGCTGTTTATTTGCTGATTATTGGTTGCAGAGAATTGCAGCTCGGTCAGGGATCCAGATGATAAGTGGCTCTCGGCCCTGGAGGGAACGCGCTGGCTGGAGGCTGTCAGGTAGGTGCAGGTGGGGGAGGAGTGCGCGGGGGGGCGGGAGGAGTGCGCGGGGGGGCGGGAGGAGTGCGCGGGGGGGCGGGAGGAGTGCGCGGCGGGGGGAGGAGTGCGCGGCGGGGGGAGGAGTGCGGGGGGAGGGAGGAGTGCGCGGGGAGGGGGGGGAGGAGTGCGCAGGGGGGGGGCGGAGTGCGCAGGGGGGGGGCGGAGTGCGCGGGGGGAGGGAGTGCGCAGGCGGGGGGGGGAGAGGAGTGCGCGGGGGGAGGGAGGAGTGCGCAGGGGGGGAGTGCGCGGGTGGGGGGAGGTGTGCGCGGGGGAGGGAGGAGTGCGCGGGGGGGAGGGAGGAGTGCGGGGGGGCGGTGTGCGCGGGTGGGGGGAGGGAGGAGTGCGGGGGGGGCGGAGTGCACGGCGGGGGGAGGAGTGCGCGGGGAGGGGGGAGGTGTGCGCAGGAGGGGGCGGAGTGCACGGGGGGAGGGAGTGCGCGGGTGGAGCGAGGAGTGCGCGGGGTGGAGGGGGCGGGTTTGGGTGAGAGGGAGGAGTGCGCGGGGGGAGGGGGTGGGTTTGGGTCGGGGAGGGGGCGGGCTTGGGTGGGGGTGGGGGGGAGGGGGGGATGGTTTGGGGGAGGGGGAGGAGGCGTGTTTGTCTGGGGGGAGGGGACGGGTTTCGGTGGGGGGAGGGGTGGGTTTGGGTGGGGGAGGGGGCGGGTTTGGGGGGGGCTGGGGGGGAGGGTTTTGTGTGGGGGGAGGGGGTGGGTTTGGGTGGGGGGGCGGGTTTGGGTGGGGGGGATGGGTTTGGGGGGGGGAGTGGTGGGTTTGGGTGGGGGGGGGCGGGTTTGGGTGGGGGGGCGAAGTGGCGGATTTGGGTGGGGGGAGGGGGCGGGTTTCGGGGGGGAGGGGGGATGGTTTGGATGGGGGCGAGGTGGCTGATTTGGGTGGGGGGGGGGGGGAGTGCTGGGTTTGGGTGGGGGGAGGGCCGGGTTTGGGTGGGGGAGAGTGGGCGGGTTTGGGGGGGGAGAGGGGGCAGGTTTGGGTAGGGGGAGGGGGCGGGTTTGGGGGGAATGGGTTTGGGTGGGGGAGGGGGTGGGTTTGGGTGGGGGGAGGGAGTGGGTTTGGGTTGGGGGAGGGGGTGGGTTTGGGGGGGATGGGTTTGGGTGGGGGAGGGGGCGGGTTTGGGTGGGGGTGGGGGGGAGAGGGGGCGGGTTTCGGTGGGGGGGAGAGGGGGCGGGTTTGGGTGGGGGTGGGGGGAGGGGGCGGGTTTGGGTGGGAGGGGCGGGTTTGGGGGGGGTGGGTTTGGGTGGGGGTTTAGGGGGAGGGTTTGTGTGGGGGGGAGGGGGCGGGTTTCGGTGGGGGGAGGGGGAAGGCTTGGGTGGGGGGGTAAGGGAGCGGGTTTGGGTGGGGAAGGGGTGGGTTTGGGTGGGGGAGGGGTACGGGTTTGGGTGGGGGAGAGGGGGCTGGTTTGGGTGGGGTGAGGAAGCGGGTTTGGGTGGGGGGGAGGGGGAGGATTTTGGTGGGGGGAGGATGTTTTTGGGTGGGGGAGGGAGGGTGTGTGTGGGGGGGGGGGTAAATGCGCTGATGGTTTGATCCACATTTTCCTGTTCTTTCTCTTCACCCCCCCACAGGTTGTGTCTGAAGAAGGCGAGTGAGGTCTCCTCGCTGCTCAGTAATCAGTGCCTGACCGTCGCCCTGCAGGGTAAGCCCTCTCCTGACTAGTCACACCAATATCCCAAAGCTCTGTGTGAGCACAGAGACTTCCCAAAGAATAATACCCCCTTCCCAAGACTACCAGTCCCCCTCCTCCTGAAGGTGCTGACTCTCACTGGGGTACAGACTCCCCCTCCTCTCCTGAAGGTGCTGACTCTCACTGGGGTACAGACTCCCCCTCCTGTCCTGAAGGTGCTGACTCTCACTGGGATACAGGGTCCCCCTCCTCTCCTGAAGGTGCTGACTCTCACTGGGGTACAGACTCTCCCTCCTCTCCTGAAGGTGCTGACTCTCACTGGGGTACAGACTCCCCCTCCTCTCCTGAAGGTGCTGACTCTCACTGGGGTACAGACTCCCCCTCCTCTCCTGAAGGTGCTGACTCTCACTGGGGTACAGACTTCCCCTCCTCTCCTGAAGGTGCTCACTCTCGCTGGGGTACAGGGCCCCCCTCCTCTCCTGAAGGTGCTGACTCTCACTGGGGTACAGGGTCCCCCTCCTCTCCTGAAGGTGCTGACACTCACTGGGGTACAGGGTCCCCCTCCTCTCCTGAAGGTGCTGACACTCACTGGGGTACAGACTCCCCCTCCTCTCCTGAAGGTGCTGACTCTCACTGGGGTACAGGGTCCCCCCTCCTCTCCTGAAGGTGCTGACTCTCACTGGGGTACAGACTCCCCCTCCTCTCCTGAAGGTGCTGACTCACTGGGGTACAGACTCCCCCTCCTCTCCTGAAGGTGCTGGCTCTCACTGGGGTACAGACTCCCCCTCCTCTCCTGAAGGTGCTGACTCACTGGGGTACAGACTCCCCCTCCTCTCTTGAAGGTGCTGACTCTCACTGGGGTACAGACTCCCCCTCCTCTCCTGAAGGTGCTGACTCTCACTGGGGTACAGGGTCCCCCTCCTCTCCTGAAGGTGCTGACTCTCACTGGGGTACAGGGTCCCCCTCGAATCCTGAAGGTGCTGACTCTCACTGGGGTACAGACTCCCCCTCCTCTCCTGAAGATTCTGACTCTCACTGGGGTACAGGGTCCCCCTCCTCTCCTGAATGTGCTGACTCTCACTGGGGTACAGGGTCCCCCTCCTCTCCTGAAGGTGCTGACTCTCACTGGGGTACAGATTATCCCTCCTCCCCTGAAGGTGCTGACTCTCGCTGGGGGACAGGGCCCCTCCTCTCCTGAAGGTGCTGACTCTCACTGGGGTAGAGGGTCCCCCTCCTCTCCTGAAGGTGCTGACTCTCGCTGGGGTACAGGGTCCCCCTCCAATCCTGAAGGTGCTGACTCTCACTGGGGTACAGACTCCCCCTCCTCTCCTGAAGGTGCTGACTCTCACTGGGGGACAGACTCCCCCTCCTCTCCTGAAGGTGCTGACTCTCGCTGGGGTACAGGGTCCCCCTCCTCTCCTGAAGGTGCAGACTCTCACTGGGGTACAGGGTCCCCCTCCTCTCCTGAAGGTGCTGACTCTCACTGGGGCACAGTCCCCCCTCCTCTCCTGAAGGTGCTGACTCTCACTGGGGTACAGGGTCCCCCTCCTCTCCTGAAGGTGCTGACTCTCGCTGGGGTACAGGGTCCCCCTCCAATCCTGAAGCTGCTGACTCTCACTGGGGGACAGACTCCCCCTCCTCTCCTGAAGGTGCTGACTCTCACTGGGGTACAGGGTCCCCCTCCTCTCCTGAAGGTGCTGACTCTCACTGGGGTACAGACTCCCCATCGTCTCCTGAAGGTGCTGGCACTCACTGGGGTACAGACTCCCCCTCTTCTCCTGAAGGTGCTGACTCTCACTGGGGTACAGACTCCCCCTCCTCTTCTGAAGGTGCTGACTCTCACTGGGTTACAGGGTCCCCCTCCTCTCCTGAAGGCGCTGACTCTCACTGGGGTGCAGACTCCCCCTCTTCTCCTGAAGGTGCTGACTCTCACTGGGGTACAGACTCCCCCTCCTCTCCTGAAGGTGCTGACTCTCACTGGGGTACAGACACCCCCTCCTCTCCTGAAGGTGCTGACTCTCACTGGGGTACAGACTCCCCCCTCCTCTCCTGAAGGTGCTGACTCTCACTGGGGTACAGACTCCCCCTCCTCTCCTGAAGGTGCTGACTCTCACTGGGGTACAGACTCCCCCCTCCTCTCCTGAAGGTGCTGACTCTCACTGGGGTACAGACTCCCCCTCCTCTCCTGAAGGTGCTGACTCTCACTGGGGTACAGACTCCTTCCTCTCCTGAAGCTGCTGACTCTCACTGGGGTACAGGGTCCCCCCTCCCCTCCTGAAGGTGCTGACTCTCACTTGCGTACAGACTCCCCCTCCTGTCCTGAAGGTGCTGACTCTCACTGGGGTACAGGGACCCCCTCCTCTCCTGAAGGTGCTGACTCTCACTGGGGTACAGACTCCCCCCTCCTGAAGGTGCTGACTCTCACTGGGGTACAGACTCCCCCCTCCTGAAGGTGCTGACTCTCACTGGGGTACAGGGCCCCTCGTCTGGAGTACAGGGGGTAGTCTGACTCTGAAATGACTGGCTCTACACATGGTGTCCCCACAGAGACAGATGATCGTGACCTTGCTTGTCTCATCTCTTCGTTGGTTCAAGTGATGTTGGACCCTTACTGGCGAACGATGCTGGGGTTTCAGAGTCTAGTCCAGAAAGAGTGGGTGGAGGCAGGCCACCGCTTCAGTGACCGATTCAACCACCACTGGACCACTGACAAAGATGAGGTGAGTGGATCACCATGTCCGGCCTGTACAGAGCGGATTGATCAGGGACAGTGTGACAGTGTACAGAGCGGATTGATCAGGGACAGTGTGACAGTGTACAGAGCGGATTGATCAGGGACAGTGAGACACTGTACAGAGCGGATTGATCAGGGACAGTGAGACACTGTACAGAGCGGATTGATCAGGGACAGTGTGACACTGTACAGAGCGGATTGATCAGGGACAGTGTGACACTGTACAGAGCAGATTGATCAGGGACAGTGTGACACTGTACAGAGCGGATTGATCAGGGAGAGTGTGACATTGTACAGAGCGGATTGATCAGGGACAGTGTGACAGTGTACAGAGCGGATTGATCAGGGACAGTGTGACATTGTACAGAGCGGATTGATCAGGGACAGTGTGACACTGTACAGAGCGGATTGATCAGGGACAGTGTCACACTGTACAGAGCGGATTGATCAGGGACAGTGTGACAGTGTACAGAGCGGATTGATCACGGACAGTGTGACACTGTACAGAGCGGATTGATCAGGGACAGTGTGACACTGTACAGAGCGGATTGATCACGGACAGTGTGACACTGTACAGAGCGGATTGATCAGGGACAGTGTGACAGTGTACAGAGCGGATTGATCAGGGACAGTGTGACAGTGTACAGAGCGGATTGATCAGGGACAGTGTGACACTGTACAGAGCGGATTGATCAGGGACAGTGTGACATTGTACAGAGCGGATTGATCAGGGACAGTGTGACACTGTACAGAGCGGATTGATCAGGGACAGTGTGACAGTGTACAGAGCGGATTGATCACGGACAGTGTGACACTGTGCAGAGCGGATTGATCAGGGACAGTGTGACAGTGTGACAGTGTACAGAGCGGATTGATCAGGGACAGTGTGACAGTGTACAGAGCGGATTGATCAGGGACAGTGTGACAGTGTACAGAGCGGATTGATCAGGGACAGTGTGACAGTGTACAGAGCGGATTGATCACGGACAGTGTGACAGTGTACAGAGCGGATTGATCAGGGACAGTGTGACACTGTACAGTGCGGATTGATCAGGGACAGTGTGACAGTGTACAGAGCGGATTGATCAGGGACAGTGTGACACTGTACAGAGCGGATTGATCAGGGACAGTGTGACAGTGTACAGAGCGGATTGCTCTGGGACAGTGTGACACTGTACAGAGCGGATTGATCAGGGACAGTGTGACACTGTACAGAGCGGATTGATCAGGGACAGTGTGACAGTGTACAGGGCGGATTGATCAGGGACAGTGTGACAGTGTACAGAGCGGATTGATCAGGGACAGTGTGACACTGTACAGAGCGGATTGATCAGGGACAGTGTGACAGTGTACAGAGCGGATTGATCAGGGACAGTGTGACACTGTACAGAGCGGATTGATCAGGGACAGTGTGACAGTGTACAGAGCGGATTGCTCTGGGACAGTGTGACACTGTACAGAGCGGATTGATCAGGGACAGTGTGACACTGTACAGAGCGGATTGATCAGGGACAGTGTGACAGTGTACAGGGCGGATTGATCAGGGACAGTGTGACAGTGTACAGAGCGGATTGATCAGGGACAGTGTGACACTGTACAGAGCGGATTGATCAGGGACAGTGTGACAGTGTACAGGGCGGATTGATCAGGGACAGTGTGACAGTGTACAGAGCGGATTGATCAGGGACAGTGTGACAGTGTACAGAGCGGATTGATCAGGGACAGTGTGACACTGTACAGAGCGGATTGATCAGGGACAGTGTGACACTGTACAGAGCGGATTGATCAGGGACAGTGTGACAGTGTACAGGGCGGATTGATCAGGGACAGTGTGACAGTGTACAGAGCGGATTGATCAGGGACAGTGTGACACTGTACAGAGCGGATTGATCAGGGACAGTGTGACAGTGTACAGGGCGGATTGATCAGGGACAGTGTGACAGTGTACAGAGCGGATTGATCAGGGACAGTGTGACACTGTACAGAGCGGATTGATCAGGGACAGTGTGACACTGTGCAGAGCGGATTGATCAGGGACAGTGTGACACTGTACAGAGCGGATTGATCAGGGACAGTGTGACAGTGTACAGAGCGGATTGATCAGGGACAGTGTGACACTGTACAGAGCGGATTGATCAGGGACAGTGTGACAGTGTACAGAGCGGATTGATCAGGGACAGTGTGACACTGTACAGAGCGGATTGATCAGGGACAGTGTGACAGTGTACAGAGCGGATTGATCACGGACAGTGTGACATTGTACAGAGCGGATTGATCACGGACAGTGTGACATTGTACAGAGCGGATTGATCAGGGACAGTGTACAGAGCGGATTGATCACGGACAGTGTGACACTGTACAGAGCGGATTGATCAGGGACAGTGTGACACTGTGCAGAGCGGATTGATCAGGGACAGTGTGACAGTGTACAGAGCGGATTGATCAGGGACAGTGTGACAGTGTACAGAGCGGATTGATCAGGGACAGTGTGACACTGTACAGAGCGGATTGATCAGGGACAGTGTGACAGTGTACAGAGCGGATTGATCAGGGACAGTGTGACACTGTACAGAGCGGATTGATCAGGGACAGTGTGACACTGTACAGAGCGGATTGATCAGGGACAGTGTGACAGTGTACAGAGCGGATTGATCAGGGACAGTGTGACACTGTACAGAGCGGATTGATCAGGGACAGTGTGACACTGTACAGAGCGGATTGATCAGGGACAGTGTGACACTGTACAGAGCGGATTGATCACGGACAGTGTGACACTGTACAGAGCGGATTGATCAGGGACAGTGTGACAGTGTACAGAGCGGATTGATCAGGGACAGTGTGACACTGTACAGAGCGGATTGATCACGGACAGTGTGACATTGTACAGAGCGGATTGATCACGGACAGTGTGACACTGTACAGAGCGGATTGATCAGGGACAGTGTGACACTGTACAGAGCGGATTGATCAGGGACAGTGTGACACTGTACAGAGCGGATTGATCAGGGACAGTGTGACACTGTACAGAGCGGATTGATCAGGGACAGTGTGACAGTGTACAGAGCGGATTGATCAGGGACAGTGTGACACTGTACAGAGCGGATTGATCAGGGACAGTGTGACACTGTACAGAGCGGATTGATCACGGACAGTGTGACAGTGTACAGAGCGGATTGATGAGGGACAGTGTGACACTGTACAGAGCGGATTGATCAGGGACAGTGTGACACTGTACAGAGCGGATTGATCAGGGACAGTGTGACACTGTACAGAGCGGATTGATCAGGGACAATGTGACACTGTACAGAGCGGATTGATCAGGGACAGTGTGACAGTGTACAGAGCGGATTGATCAGGGACAGTGTGACACTGTACAGAGCGGATTGATCAGGGACAGTGTGACACTGTACAGAGCGGATTGATCACGGACAGTGTGACATTGTACAGAGCGGATTGATCAGGGACAGTGTGACAGTGTACAGGGCGGATTGATCAGGGACAGTGTGACAGTGTACAGAGCGGATTGATCAGGGACAGTGTGACACTGTACAGAGCGGATTGATCAGGGACAGTGTGACACTGTACAGAGCGGATTGATCAGGGACAGTGTGACACTGTACAGAGCGGATTGATCAGGGACAGTGTGACACTGTACAGAGCGGATTGATCAGGGACAGTGTGACAGTGTACAGAGCGGATTGATCAGGGACAGTGTGACACTGTACAGAGCGGATTGATCAGGGACAGTGTGACAGTGTACAGAGCGGATTGATCACGGACAGTGTGACACTGTGCAGAGCGGATTGATCAGGGACAGTGTGACAGTGTACAGAGCGGATTGATCAGGGACAGTGTGACAGTGTACAGAGCGGATTGATCAGGGACAGTGTGACAGTGTACAGAGCGGATTGATCAGGGACAGTGTGACACTGTACAGAGCGGATTGATCACGGACAGTGTGACACTGTACAGAGCGGATTGATCAGGGACAGTGTGACAGTGTACAGAGCGGATTGATCACGGACAGTGTGACAGTGTACAGAGCGGATTGATCAGGGACAGTGTGATACTGTACAGAGCGGATTGATCACGGACAGTGTGACAGTGTACAGAGCGGATTGATCACGGACAGTGTGACAGTGTACAGAGCGGATTGATCAGGGACAGTGTGATACTGTACAGAGCGGATTGATCAGGGACAGTGTGACAGTGTACAGAGCGGATTGATCAGGGACAGTGTGACACTGTACAGAGCGGATTGATCACGGACAGTGTGACAGTGTACAGAGCGGATTGATCACGGACAGTGTGACAGTGTACAGAGCGGATTGATCAGGGACAGTGTGATACTGTACAGAGCGGATTGATCAGGGACAGTGTGACAGTGTACAGAGCGGATTGATCAGGGACAGTGTGACAGTGTACAGAGCGGATTGATCAGGGACAGTGTGACAGTGTACAGAGCGGATTGATCAGGGACAGTGTGACAGTGTACAGAGCGGATTGATCAGGGACAGTGTGACACTGTACAGAGCGGATTGATCAGGGACAGTGTGACAGTGTACAGAGCGGATTGATCAGGGACAGTGTGACAGTGTACAGAGCGGATTGATCACGGACAGTGTGACACTGTACAGAGCGGATTGATCAGGGACAGTGTGACAGTGTACAGAGCGGATTGATCACGGACAGTGTGACAGTGTACAGAGCGGATTGATCAGGGACAGTGTGATACTGTACAGAGCGGATTGATCACGGACAGTGTGACAGTGTACAGAGCGGATTGATCAGGGACAGTGTGACAGTGTACAGAGCGGATTGATCAGGGAGAGTGTGACACTGTACAGAGCGGATTGATCAGGGACAGTGTGACACTGTACAGAGCGGATTGATCACGGACAGTGTGACACTGTACAGAGCGGATTGATCACGGACAGTGTGACAGTGTACAGAGCGGATTGATCACGGACAGTGTGACAGTGTACAGAGCGGATTGATCAGGGACAGTGTGATACTGTACAGAGCGGATTGATCAGGGACAGTGTGACAGTGTACAGAGCGGATTGATCAGGGACAGTGTGACAGTGTACAGAGCGGATTGATCAGGGACAGTGTGACACTGTACAGAGCGGATTGATCAGGGACAGTGTGACAGTGTACAGAGCGGATTGATCAGGGACAGTGTGACAGTGTACAGAGCGGATTGATCAGGGACAGTGTGACACTGTACAGTGCGGATTGATCAGGGACAGTGTGACAGTGTACAGAGCGGAGTGATCAGGGACAGTGTGACAGTGTACAGAGCGGATTGATGAGGGACAGTGTGACACTGTACAGAGCGGATTGATCAGGGACAGTGTGACACTGTACAGAGCGGATTGATCAGGGACAGTGTGACACTGTACAGAGCGGATTGATCAGGGACAATGTGACACTGTACAGAGCGGATTGATCAGGGACAGTTTGACAGTGTACAGAGCGGATTGATCACGGACAGTGTGACATTGTACAGAGCGGATTGATCAGGGACAGTGTGACAGTGTACAGGGCGGATTGATCAGGGACAGTGTGACAGTGTACAGAGCGGATTGATCAGGGACAGTGTGACACTGTACAGAGCGGATTGATCAGGGACAGTGTGACACTGTACAGAGCGGATTGATCAGGGACAGTGTGACACTGTACAGAGCGGATTGATCAGGGACAGTGTGACAGTGTACAGAGCGGATTGATCACGGACAGTGTGACATTGTACAGAGCGGATTGATCAGGGACAGTGTGACACTGTACAGAGCGGATTGATCAGGGACAGTGTGACATTGTACAGAGCGGATTGATCAGGGACAGTGTGACAGTGTACAGAGCGGATTGATCAGGGACAGTGTGACACTGTACAGAGCGGATTGATCAGGGACAGTGTGACACTGTACAGAGCAGATTGATCAGGGACAGTGTGACACTGTACAGAGCGGATTGATCAGGGACAGTGTGACATTGTACAGAGCGGATTGATCAGGGACAGTGTACAGAGCGGATTGATCAGGGACAGTGTGACACTGTACAGAGCGGATTGATCAGGGACACTGTGACACTGTACAGAGCGGATTGATCAGGGACAGTGTGACACTGTACAGAGCGGATTGATCACGGACAGTGTGACACTGTACAGAGCGGATTGATCAGGGACAGTGTGACACTACAGAGCGGATTGATCAGGGGCAGTGTGACAGTGTACAGAGCGGATTGATCAGGGACAGTGTGACACTGTACAGAGCGGATTGATCACGGACAGTGTGACACTGTACAGAGCGGATTGATCAGGGACAGTGTGACACTACAGAGCGGATTGATCAGGGACAGTGTGACACTGTACAGAGCGGATTGATCAGGGACAGTGTGACAGTGTACAGAGCGGATTGATCAGGGACAGTGTGACACTGTACAGAGCGGATTGATCACGGACAGTGTGACACTGTACAGAGCGGATTGATCAGGGACAGTGTGACACTACAGAGCGGATTGATCAGGGGCAGTGTGACAGTGTACAGAGCGGATTGATCAGGGACAGTGTGACACTGTACAGAGCGGATTGATCAGGGACAGTGTGACACTGTACAGAGCGGATTGATCAGGGACAGTGTGACACTGTACAGAGCGGATTGATCACGGACAGTGTGACAGTGTACAGAGCGGATTGATCAGGGACAGTGTGACACTGTACAGAGCGGATTGATCAGGGACAGTGTGACACTGTACAGAGCGGATTGATCAGGGACAGTGTGACACTGTACAGAGCGGATTGATCACGGACAGTGTGACACTGTACAGAGCGGATTGATCAGGGACAGTGTGACACTGTACAGAGCGGATTGATCAGGGACAGTGTGACAGTGTACAGAGCGGATTGATCAGGGACAGTGTGACAGTGTACAGAGCGGATTGATCAGGGACAGTGTGACACTGTACAGAGCGGATTGATCAGGGACAGTGTGACATTGTACAGAGCGGATTGATCAGGGACAGTGTCACACTGTACAGAGCGGATTGATCAGGGACAGTGTGACAGTGTACAGAGCGGATTGATCAGGGACAGTGTGACACTGTACAGAGCGGATTGATCACGGACAGTGTGACAGTGTACAGAGCGGATTGATCAGGGACAGTGTGACACTGTACAGAGCGGATTGATCACGGACAGTGTGACAGTGTACAGAGCGGATTGATCAGGGAGAGTGTGACAGTGTACAGAGCGGATTGATCAGGGACAGTGTGACACTGTACAGAGCGGATTGATCACGGACAGTGTGACAGTGTACAGAGCAGATTGATCAGGGACAGTGTGACACTGTACAGAGCGGATTGATCAGGGACAGTGTGACAGTGTACAGAGCGGATTGATCAGGGACAGTGTCACACTGTACAGAGCGGATTGATCAGGGACAGTGAGACACTGTACAGAGCGGATTGATCAGGGACAGTGAGACACTGTACAGAGCGGATTGATCAGGGACAGTGTGACAGTGTACAGAGCGGATTGATCAGGGACAGTGTGACAGTGTACAGAGCGGATTGATCAGGGAGAGTGTGACAGTGTACAGAGCGGATTGATCAGGGACAGTGTGACAGTGTACAGAGCGGATTGATCAGGGACAGTGTGACACTGTACAGAGCGGATTGATCAGGGACAGTGTGACACTGTACAGAGCGGATTGATGAGGGACAGTGTGACACTGTACAGAGCGGATTGATCAGGGACAGTGTGACACTGTACAGAGCGGATTGATCAGGGACAGTGAGACAGTGTACAGAGCGGATTGATCAGGGACAGTGTGACACTGTACAGAGCGGATTGATCACGGACAGTGTGACACTGTACAGAGCGGATTGATCAGGGACAGTGTGACAGTGTACAGAGCGGATTGATCAGGGACAGTGTGACACTGTACAGAGCGGATTGATCAGGGAGAGTGTGACAGTGTACAGAGCGGATTGATGAGGGACAGTGTGACACTGTACAGAGCGGATTGATCAGGGACAGTGTGACAGTGTACAGAGCGGATTGATCAGGGAGAGTGTGACAGTGTACAGAGCGGATTGATGAGGGACAGTGTGACACTGTACAGAGCGGATTGATCAGGGAGAGTGTGACAGTGTACAGAGCGGATTGATGAGGGACAGTGTGACACTGTACAGAGCGGATTGATCAGGGACAGTGTGACACTGTACAGAGCGGATTGATCAGGGACAGTGAGACATTGTACAGAGCGGATTGATCACGGACAGTGTGACACTGTACAGAGCGGATTGATCAGGGACAGTGTGACAGTGTACAGTGCGGATTGATCAGGGACAGTGTGACACTGTACAGAGCGGATTGATCAGGGACAGTGTGACACTGTACAGAGCGGATTGATCAGGGACAGTGTGACAGTGTACAGAGCGGATTGATCAGGGAGAGTGTGACAGTGTACAGAGCGGATTGATCAGGGACACTGTGACAGTGTACAGAGCGGATTGATCACGGACAGTGTGACACTGTACAGAGCGGATTGATCAGGGACAGTGTGACACTGTACAGAGCGGATTGATCAGTGACAGTGTGACAGTGTACAGAGCGGATTGATCAGGGACAGTGTGACACTGTACAGAGCGGATTGATCACGGACAGTGTGACAGTGTACAGAGCGGATTGATCAGGGAGAGTGTGACAGTGTACAGAGCGGATTGATCAGGGACAGTGTGACACTGTACAGAGCGGATTGATCAGGGACAGTGTGACACTGTACAGAGCGGATTGATCAGGGACAGTGTGACAGTGTACAGAGCGGATTGATCAGGGACAGTGTGACACTGTACAGAGCGGATTGATCACGGACAGTGTGACACTGTACAGAGCGGATTGATCAGGGACAGTGTGACAGTGTACAGAGCGGATTGATCAGGGACAGTGTGACACTGTACAGAGCGGATTGATCAGGGACAGTGTGACACTGTACAGAGCGGATTGATCAGGGACAGTGTGACAGTGTACAGAGCGGATTGATCAGGGACAGTGTGACATTGTACAGAGCGGATTGATCAGGGACAGTGTCACACTGTACAGAGCGGATTGATCAGGGACAGTGTGACACTGTACAGAGCGGATTGATCAGGGACAGTGTGACATTGTACAGAGCGGATTGATCAGGGACAGTGTGACACTGTACAGAGCGGATTGATCAGGGACAGTGTGACAGTGTACAGGGCGGATTGATCAGGGACAGTGTGACACTGTACAGAGCGGATTGATCAGGGACAGTGTGACACTGTACAGAGCGGATTGATCACGGACAGTGTGACACTGTACAGAGCGGATTGATCAGGGACAGTGTGACAGTGTACAGAGCGGATTGATCAGGGACAATGTGACACTGTACAGAGCGGATTGATCAGGGACAGTGTGACACTGTACAGAGCGGATTGATCAGGGACAGTGTGACATTGTACAGAGCGGATTGATCAGGGACAGTGTGACAGTGTACAGAGCGGATTGATCAGGGACAGTGTGACATTGTACAGAGCGGATTGATCAGGGACAGTGTGACACTGTACAGAGCGGATTGATCAGGGACAGTGTGACACTGTACAGAGCGGATTGATCAGGGACAGTGTGACACTGTACAGGGCGGATTGATCAGGGACAGTGTGACACTGTACAGAGCGGATTGATCAGGGACAGTGTGACACTGTACAGGGCGGATTGATCAGGGACAGTGTGACAGTGTACAGAGCGGATTGATCAGGGACAGTGTGACACTGTACAGGGCGGATTGATCTGGGACAGTGTGACACTGTACAGAGCGGATTGATCAGGGACAGTGTGACACTGTACAGAGCGGATTGATCAGGGACAGTGTGACACTGTACAGAGCGGATTGATCAGGGACAGTGTGACACTGTACAGGGCGGATTGATCAGGGACAGTGTGACAGTGTACAGAGCGGATTGATCAGGGACAGTGTGACAGTGTACAGAGCGGATTGATCAGGGACAGTGTGACACTGTACAGAGCGGATTGATCAGGGACAGTGTGACACTGTACAGAGCGGATTGATCAGGGACAGTGTGACAGTGTACAGAGCGGATTGATCAGGGACAGTGTGACAGTGTACAGTGCGGATTGATCAGGGACAGTGTGACAGTGTACAGAGCGGATTGATCAGGGACAGTGTGACACTGTACAGAGCGGATTGATCACGGACAGTGTGACAGTGTACAGAGCGGATTGATCAGGGACAGTGTGACAGTGTACAGAGCGGATTGATCAGGGACAGTGTGACAGTGTACAGAGCGGATTGATCAGTGACAGTGTGACACTGTACAGAGCGGATTGATCAGGGACAGTGTGACACTGTACAGAGCGGATTGATCAGGGACAGTGTGACAGTGTACAGAGCGGATTGATCAGTGACAGTGTGACACTGTACAGAGCGGATTGATCAGGGACAGTGTGACACTGTACAGAGCGGATTGATCAGGGACAGTGTGACAGTGTACAGAGCGGATTGATCACGGACAGTGTGACATTGTACAGAGCGGATTGATCACGGACAGTGTGACATTGTACAGAGCGGATTGATCAGGGACAGTGTACAGAGCGGATTGATCAGGGACAGTGTGACAGTGTACAGAGCGGATTGATCAGGGACAGTGTGACAGTGTACAGAGCGGATTGATCAGGGACAGTGTGACACTGTACAGAGCGGATTGATCAGGGACAGTATGACACTGTACAGAGCGGATTGATCAGGGACAGTGTGACACTGTACAGAGCGGATTGATCAGGGACAGTGTGACACTGTACAGAGCGGATTGATCAGGGACAGTGTGACACTGTACAGAGCGGATTGATCAGGGACAGTGTGACATTGTACAGAGCGGATTGATCAGGGACAGTGTGACACTGTACAGAGCGGATTGATCACGGACAGTGTGACAGTGTACAGAGCGGATTGATCAGGGACAGTGTGACACTGTACAGTGCGGATTGATCAGGGACAGTGTGACACTGTACAGTGCGGATTGATCAGGGACAGTGTGACACTGTACAGAGCGGATTGATCACGGACAGTGTGACAGTGTACAGAGCGGATTGATCAGGGACAGTGTGACACTGTACAGAGCGGATTGATCAGGGACAGTGTGACAGTGTACAGAGCGGATTGATCAGGGACAGTGTGACAGTGTACAGAGCGGATTGATCACGGACAGTGTGACAGTGTACAGAGCGGATTGATCAGGGACAGTGTGACACTGTACAGAGCGGATTGATCAGGGACAGTGTGACATTGTACAGAGCGGATTGATCAGGGACAGTGTGACACTGTACAGAGCGGATTGATCAGGGACAGTGTGACACTGTACAGAGCGGATTGATCAGGGACAGTGTGACAGTGTACAGAGCGGATTGATCAGGGACAGTGTGACACTGTACAGAGCGGATTGATCAGGGACAGTGTGACAGTGTACAGAGCGGATTGATCAGGGACAGTGTGACAGTGTACAGAGCGGATTGATCACGGACAGTGTGACAGTGTACAGAGCGGATTGATCAGGGACAGTGTGACACTGTACAGTGCGGATTGATCAGGGACAGTGTGACACTGTACAGTGCGGATTGATCAGGGACAGTGTGACACTGTACAGAGCGGATTGATCACGGACAGTGTGACAGTGTACAGAGCGGATTGATCAGGGACAGTGTGACACTGTACAGAGCGGATTGATCAGGGACAGTGTGACACTGTACAGAGCGGATTGATCAGGGACAGTGTGACAGTGTACAGAGCGGATTGATCAGGGACAGTGTGACACTGTACAGAGCGGATTGATCAGGGACAGTGTGACACTGTACAGAGCGGATTGATCAGGGACAGTGTGACATTGTACAGAGCGGATTGATCACGGACAGTGTGACATTGTACAGAGCGGATTGATCAGGGACAGTGTACAGAGCGGATTGATCAGGGACAGTGTGACACTGTACAGAGCGGATTGATCAGGGACAGTGTGACATTGTACAGAGCGGATTGATCACGGACAGTGTGACATTGTACAGAGCGGATTGATCAGGGACAGTGTGACAGTGTACAGAGCGGATTGATCAGGGACAGTGTACAGAGCGGATTGATCAGGGACAGTGTGACACTGTACAGAGCGGATTGATCAGGGACAGTGTGACAGTGTACAGAGCGGATTGATCAGGGACAGTGTCACACTGTACAGAGCGGATTGATCAGGGACAGTGTGACAGTGTACAGAGCGGATTGATCAGGGACAGTGTGACACTGTACAGAGCGGATTGATCAGGGACAGTGTGACACTGTACAGAGCGGATTGATCAGGGACAGTGTGACACTGTACAGTGCGGATTGATCAGGGACAGTGTGACACTGTACAGAGCGGATTGATCAGGGACAGTGTGACACTGTACAGAGCGGATTGATCAGGGACAGTGTGACATTGTACAGAGCGGATTGATCAGGGACAGTGTGACACTGTACAGAGCGGATTGATCAGGGACAGTGTGACACTGTACAGAGCGGATTGATCAGGGGCAGTGTGACAGTGTACAGAGCGGATTGATCAGGGACAGTGTGACACTGTACAGAGCGGATTGATCAGGGACAGTGTGACACTGTACAGAGCGGATTGATCAGGGACAGTGTGACACTGTACAGTGCGGATTGATCAGGGACAGTGTGACACTGTACAGAGCGGATTGATCAGGGACAGTGTGACACTGTACAGTGCGGATTGATCAGGGACAGTGTGACACTGTACAGAGCGGATTGATCAGGGAGAGTGTGACACTGTACAGAGCGGATTGATCAGGGACAGTGTGACAGTGTACAGAGCGGATTGATCAGGGACAGTGTGACACTGTACAGAGCGGATTGATCAGGGACAGTGTGACAGTGTACAGAGCGGATTGATCAGGGACAGTGTGACACTGTACAGAGCGGATTGATCAGGGACAGTGTGACAGTGTACAGAGCGGATTGATCAGGGACAGTGTGACACTGTACAGAGCGGATTGATCAGGGACAGTGTGACACTGTACAGAGCGGATTGATCACGGACAGTGTGACAGTGTACAGAGCGGATTGATCAGGGACAGTGTGACACTGTACAGAGCGGATTGATCACGGACAGTGTGACAGTGTACAGAGCGGATTGATCAGGGACAGTGTGACACTGTACAGAGCGGATTGATCACGGACAGTGTGACACTGTACAGAGCGGATTGATCACGGACAGTGTGACAGTGTACAGAGCGGATTGATCAGGGACAGTGTGACAGTGTACAGAGCGGATTGATCAGGGACAGTGTGACACTGTACAGAGCGGATTGATCACGGACAGTGTGACAGTGTACAGAGCGGATTGATCACGGACAGTGTGACAGTGTACAGAGCGGATTGATCAGGGACAGTGTGACAGTGTACAGAGCGGATTGATCAGGGACAGTGTGACACTGTACAGAGCGGATTGATCACGGACAGTGTGACAGTGTACAGAGCGGATTGATCAGGGACAGTGTGACAGTGTACAGAGCGGATTGATCAGGGACAGTGTGACACTGTACAGAGCGGATTGATCAGGGACAGTGTGACACTGTACAGAGCGGATTGATCAGGGACAGTGTGACAGTGTACAGAGCGGATTGATCAGGGACAGTGTGACACTGTACAGAGCGGATTGATCAGGGACAGTGTGACAGTGTACAGAGCGGATTGATCAGGGACAGTGTGACACTGTACAGAGCGGATTGATCACGGACAGTGTGACACTGTACAGAGCGGATTGATCAGGGACAGTGTGACACTGTACAGAGCGGATTGATCAGGGACAGTGTGACAGTGTACAGAGCGGATTGATCAGGGAAAGTGTGACAGTGTACAGAGCGGATTGATCAGGGACAGTGTCACACTGTACAGAGCGGATTGATCAGGGACAGTGTGACACTGTACAGAGCGGATTGATCAGGGACAGTGTGATACTGTACAGAGCGGATTGATCAGGGACAGTGTGATACTGTACAGGGCGGATTGATCAGGGACAGTGTGACAGTGTACAGAGCGGATTGATCAGGGACAGTGTGACACTGTACAGAGCGGATTGATCAGGGACAGTGTGACATTGTACAGAGCGGATTGATCAGGGACAGTGTGACACTGTACAGAGCGGAGTGATCAGGGACAGTGTGACACTGTACAGAGCGGATTGATCAGGGACAGTGTGACACTGTACAGAGCGGATTGATCAGGGACAGTGTGACACTGTACAGAGCGGATTGATCAGGGAGAGTGTGACAGTGTACAGAGCGGATTGATCAGGGACAGTGTGACACTGTACAGAGCGGATTGATCAGGGACAGTGTGACACTGTACAGAGCGGAGTGATCAGGGAGAGTGTGACAGTGTACAGAGCGGATTGATCAGGGACAGTGTGACAGTGTACAGAGCGGATTGATCAGGGACAGTGTGACACTGTACAGAGCGGAGTGATCAGGGACAGTGTGACACTGTACAGAGCGGATTGATCAGGGACAGTGTGACAGTGTACAGAGCGGATTGATCAGGGACAGTGTGACAGTGTACAGAGCGGATTGATCAGGGAGAGTGTGACACTGTACAGAGCGGATTGATCAGGGACAGTGTGACACTGTACAGAGCGGATTGATCAGGGACAGTGTGACAGTGTACAGTGCGGATTGATCAGGGACAGTGTGACACTGTACAGAGCGGATTGATCAGGGACAGTGTCACACTGTACAGAGCGGATTGATCAGGGACAGTGTGACACTGTACAGAGCGGATTGATCAGGGACAGTGAGACACTGTACAGAGCGGATTGATCAGGGACAGTGTGACAGTGTACAGTGCGGATTGATCAGGGACAGTGTGACACTGTACAGAGCGGATTGATCAGGGACAGTGTGACACTGTACAGAGCGGATTGATCAGGGACAGTGTGACACTGTACAGAGCGGATTGATCAGGGACAGTGAGACACTGTACAGAGCGGATTGATCACGGACAGTGTGACAGTGTACAGAGCGGATTGATCAGGGACAGTGTGACACTGTACAGGGCGGATTGATCAGGGACAGTGAGACACTGTACAGAGCGGATTGATCACGGACAGTGTGACAGTGTACAGAGCGGATTGATCAGGGACAGTGTGACACTGTACAGAGCGGATTGATCAGGGACAGTGTGACAGTGTACAGAGCGGATTGATCAGGGACAGTGAGACACTGTACAGAGCGGATTGATCAGGGACAGTGTGACACTGTACAGAGCGGATTGATCAGGGACAGTGTGACACTGTACAGAGCGGATTGATCAGGGACAGTGTGACACTGTACAGGGCGGATTGATCAGGGACAGTGTCACACTGTACAGAGCGGATTGATCAGGGACAGTGTGACAGTGTACAGAGCGGATTGATCAGGGACAGTGTGACAGTGTACAGTGCGGATTGATCAGGGACAGTGTGACAGTGTACAGAGCGGATTGATCAGGGACAGTGTGACACTGTACAGAGCGGATTGATCAGGGACAGTGTGACACTGTACAGAGCGGATTGATCAGGGACAGTGTGACACTGTACAGAGCGGATTGATCAGGGACAGTGTGACACTGTACAGAGCGGATTGATCAGGGACAGTGTGACACTGTACAGAGCGGATTGATCAGGGACAGTGTGACACTACAGAGCGGATTGATCAGGGACAGTGTGACACTGTACAGAGCGGATTGATCAGGGACAGTGTGACACTGTACAGAGCGGATTGATCAGGGACAGTGTGACAGTGTACAGAGCGGATTGATCAGGGACAGTGTGACAGTGTACAGAGCGGATTGATCAGGGAGAGTGTGACACTGTACAGAGCGGATTGATCAGGGACAGTGTGACACTGTACAGAGCGGATTGAGCAGGGACAGTGTGACACTGTACAGAGCGGATTGATCAGGGACAGTGAGACACTGTACAGAGCGGATTGATCAGGGACAGTGTGACACTGTACAGAGCGGATTGATCAGGGACAGTGTGACACTGTACAGAGCGGATTGATCAGGGACAGTGTGACACTGTACAGAGCGGATTGATCAGGGACAGTGTGACACTGTACAGAGCGGATTGATCAGGGACAGTGTGACACTGTACAGAGCGGATTGATCAGGGACAGTGAGACACTGTACAGAGCGGATTGATCAGGGACAGTGTGACACTGTACAGAGCGGATTGATCAGGGACAGTGTGACACTGTACAGAGCGGATTGATCAGGGACAGTGTGACACTGTACAGAGCGGATTGATCAGGGACAGTGTGACAGTGTACAGAGCGGATTGATCAGGGAGAGTGTGACAGTGTACAGAGCGGATTGATCAGGGACAGTGTGACAGTGTACAGAGCGGATTGATCACGGACAGTGTGACACTGTACAGAGCGGATTGATCAGGGACAGTGTGACAGTGTACAGAGCGGATTGATCAGGGACAGTGTGACACTGTACAGAGCGGATTGATCAGGGAGAGTGTGACAGTGTACAGAGCGGATTGATCACGGACAGTGTGACAGTGTACAGAGCGGATTGATCACGGACAGTGTGACACTGTACAGAGCGGATTGATCAGGGAGAGTGTGACAGTGTACAGAGCGGATTGATCACGGACAGTGTGACAGTGTACAGAGCGGATTGATCAGGGACAGTGTGACAGTGTACAGAGCGGATTGATCAGGGACAGTGTGACACTGTACAGAGCGGATTGATCAGGGACAGTGTGACAGTGTACAGAGCGGATTGATCAGGGACAGTGTGACAGTGTACAGAGCGGATTGATCAGGGACAGTGTGACAGTGTACAGAGCGGATTGATCACGGACAGTGTGACACTGTACAGAGCGGATTGATCAGGGAGAGTGTGACAGTGTACAGAGCGGATTGATCACGGACAGTGTGACAGTGTACAGAGCGGATTGATCAGGGACAGTGTGACAGTGTACAGAGCGGATTGATCAGGGACAGTGTGACAGTGTACAGAGCGGATTGATCAGGGACAGTGTGACAGTGTACAGAGCGGATTGATCAGGGACAGTGTGATACTGTACAGAGCGGATTGATCAGGGACAGTGTGACAGTGTACAGAGCGGATTGATCAGGGACAGTGTGACACTGTACAGAGCGGATTGATCAGGGACAGTGTGACAGTGTACAGAGCGGATTGATCAGGGACAGTGTGACAGTGTACAGAGCGGATTGATCAGGGAGAGTGTGACACTGTACAGAGCGGATTGATCAGGGACAGTGTGACACTGTACAGTGCGGATTGATCAGGGACAGTGTGACAGTGTACAGAGCGGATTGATCAGGGACAGTGTGACAGTGTACAGTGCGGATTGATCAGGGACAGTGTGACAGTGTACAGAGCGGATTGATGAGGGACAGTGTGACACTGTACAGTGCGGATTGATCAGGGACAGTGTGACACTGTACAGAGCGGATTGATCAGGGACAGTGTGACAGTGTACAGTGCGGATTGATCAGGGACAGTGTGACAGTGTACAGAGCGGATTGATCAGGGACAGTGTGACAGTGTACAGAGCGGATTGATCAGGGACAGTGTGACACTGTACAGAGCGGATTGATCAGGGACAGTGTGACAGTGTACAGAGCGGATTGATCAGGGACAGTGTGACACTGTACAGAGCGGATTGATCAGGGACAGTGTGACAGTGTACAGAGCGGATTGATCAGGGACAGTGTGACACTACAGAGCGGATTGATCAGGGACAGTGTGACACTGTACAGAGCGGATTGATCAGGGACAGTGTGACACTACAGAGCGGATTGATCAGGGACAGTGTGACACTGTACAGAGCGGATTGATCAGGGACAGTGTGACACTGTACAGAGCGGATTGATCAGGGACAGTGTGACAGTGTACAGAGCGGATTGATCAGGGACAGTGTGACACTGTACAGAGCGGATTGATCAGGGACAGTGTGACATTGTACAGAGCGGATTGATCAGGGACAGTGTGACACTGTACAGAGCGGATTGATCAGGGACAATGTGACACTGTACAGAGCGGATTGATCAGGGACAGTGTGACAGTGTACAGAGCGGATTGATCAGGGACAGTGTGACACTGTACAGAGCGGATTGATCAGGGACAATGTGACACTGTACAGAGCGGATTGATCAGGGACAGTGTGACAGTGTACAGAGCGGATTGATCAGGGACAGTGTGACAGTGTACAGAGCGGATTGATCAGGGAGAGTGTGACACTGTACAGAGCGGATTGATCAGGGACAGTGTGACACTGTACAGAGCGGATTGATCAGGGAGAGTGTGACACTGTACAGAGCGGATTGATCAGGGACAGTGTGACACTGTACAGAGCGGATTGATCAGGGACAGTGTGACACTGTACAGAGCGGATTGATCAGGGACAGTGTGACAGTGTACAGAGCGGATTGATCAGGGACAGTGTGACACTGTACAGAGCGGATTGATCAGGGACAGTGTGACACTGTACAGAGCGGATTGATCAGGGACAGTGTGACACTGTACAGAGCGGATTGAGCAGGGACAGTGTGACACTGTACAGAGCGGATTGATCAGGGACAGTGAGACACTGTACAGAGCGGATTGATCAGGGACAGTGTGACACTGTACAGAGCGGATTGATCAGGGACAGTGTGACACTGTACAGAGCGGATTGATCAGGGACAGTGTGACACTGTACAGAGCGGATTGATCAGGGACAGTGTGACACTGTACAGAGCGGATTGATCAGGGACAGTGAGACACTGTACAGAGCGGATTGATCAGGGACAGTGTGACACTGTACAGAGCGGATTGATCAGGGACAGTGTGACACTGTACAGAGCGGATTGATCAGGGACAGTGTGACACTGTACAGAGCGGATTGATCAGGGACAGTGTGACAGTGTACAGAGCGGATTGATCAGGGAGAGTGTGACAGTGTACAGAGCGGATTGATCACGGACAGTGTGACACTGTACAGAGCGGATTGATCAGGGAGAGTGTGACACTGTACAGAGCGGATTGATCAGGGACAGTGTGACAGTGTACAGAGCGGATTGATCAGGGACAGTGTGACACTGTACAGTGCGGATTGATCAGGGACAGTGTGACACTGTACAGAGCGGATTGATCAGGGACAGTGTGACACTGTACAGAGCGGATTGATCAGGGACAGTGTGACAGTGTACAGAGCGGATTGATCAGGGACAGTGTGACACTGTACAGAGCGGATTGATCAGGGACAGTGTCACACTGTACAGAGCGGATTGATCAGGGACAGTGTGACATTGTACAGAGCGGATTGATCAGGGACAGTGTGACACTGTACAGAGCGGATTGATCAGGGACAGTGTGACACTGTACAGAGCGGATTGATCAGGGACAGTGTGACAGTGTACAGAGCGGATTGATCAGGGACAGTGTGACACTGTACAGAGCGGATTGATCAGGGACAGTGTCACACTGTACAGAGCGGATTGATCAGGGACAGTGTGACACTGTACAGAGCGGATTGATCAGGGACAGTGTGACACTGTACAGGGCGGATTGATCAGGGACAGTGTGACACTGTACAGGGCGGATTGATCAGGGACAGTGTGACACTGTACAGAGCGGATTGATCACGGACAGTGTGACAGTGTACAGAGCGGATTGATCAGGGACAGTGTGACAGTGTACAGAGCGGATTGATCAGGGACAGTGTGACACTGTACAGAGCGGATTGATCACGGACAGTGTGACAGTGTACAGAGCGGATTGATCACGGACAGTGTGACAGTGTACAGAGCGGATTGATCAGGGACAGTGTGACAGTGTACAGAGCGGATTGATCAGGGACAGTGTGACACTGTACAGAGCGGATTGATCACGGACAGTGTGACAGTGTACAGAGCGGATTGATCAGGGACAGTGTGACAGTGTACAGAGCGGATTGATCAGGGACAGTGTGACACTGTACAGAGCGGATTGATCAGGGACAGTGTGACACTGTACAGAGCGGATTGATCAGGGACAGTGTGACAGTGTACAGAGCGGATTGATCAGGGACAGTGTGACACTGTACAGAGCGGATTGATCAGGGACAGTGTGACAGTGTACAGAGCGGATTGATCAGGGACAGTGTGACACTGTACAGAGCGGATTGATCACGGACAGTGTGACACTGTACAGAGCGGATTGATCAGGGACAGTGTGACACTGTACAGAGCGGATTGATCAGGGACAGTGTGACAGTGTACAGAGCGGATTGATCAGGGAAAGTGTGACAGTGTACAGAGCGGATTGATCAGGGACAGTGTCACACTGTACAGAGCGGATTGATCAGGGACAGTGTGACACTGTACAGAGCGGATTGATCAGGGACAGTGTGATACTGTACAGAGCGGATTGATCAGGGACAGTGTGATACTGTACAGGGCGGATTGATCAGGGACAGTGTGACAGTGTACAGAGCGGATTGATCAGGGACAGTGTGACACTGTACAGAGCGGATTGATCAGGGACAGTGTGACATTGTACAGAGCGGATTGATCAGGGACAGTGTGACACTGTACAGAGCGGAGTGATCAGGGACAGTGTGACACTGTACAGAGCGGATTGATCAGGGACAGTGTGACACTGTACAGAGCGGATTGATCAGGGACAGTGTGACACTGTACAGAGCGGATTGATCAGGGAGAGTGTGACAGTGTACAGAGCGGATTGATCAGGGACAGTGTGACACTGTACAGAGCGGATTGATCAGGGACAGTGTGACACTGTACAGAGCGGATTGATCAGGGACTGTGTGACACTGTACAGAGCGGATTGATCAGGGACAGTGTGACAGTGTACAGAGCGGATTGATCAGGGACAGTGTGACACTGTACAGAGCGGATTGATCAGGGAGAGTGTGACACTGTACAGAGCGGATTGATCAGGGACAGTGTGACAGTGTACAGAGCGGATTGATCAGGGACAGTGTGACACTGTACAGAGCGGAGTGATCAGGGACAGTGTGACAGTGTACAGGGCGGATTGATCAGGGACAGTGTGACAGTGTACAGAGCGGATTGATCAGGGACAGTGTGACACTGTACAGAGCGGATTGATCACGGACAGTGTGACACTGTACAGAGCGGATTGATCAGGGACAGTGTGACAGTGTACAGAGCGGATTGATCAGGGACAGTGTGACAGTGTACAGAGCGGATTGATCAGGGAGAGTGTGACACTGTACAGAGCGGATTGATCAGGGACAGTGTGACACTGTACAGAGCGGATTGATCAGGGACAGTGTGACACTGTACAGAGCGGATTGATCACGGACAGTGTGACAGTGTACAGAGCGGATTGATCAGGGACAGTGTGACACTGTACAGAGCGGATTGATCAGGGACAGTGAGACACTGTACAGAGCGGATTGATCACGGACAGTGTGACAGTGTACAGAGCGGATTGATCAGGGACAGTGTGACACTGTACAGGGCGGATTGATCAGGGACAGTGAGACACTGTACAGAGCGGATTGATCACGGACAGTGTGACAGTGTACAGAGCGGATTGATCAGGGACAGTGTGACACTGTACAGAGCGGATTGATCAGGGACAGTGTGACAGTGTACAGAGCGGATTGATCAGGGACAGTGAGACACTGTACAGAGCGGATTGATCAGGGACAGTGTGACACTGTACAGAGCGGATTGATCAGGGACAGTGTGACACTGTACAGAGCGGATTGATCAGGGACAGTGTGACACTGTACAGGGCGGATTGATCAGGGACAGTGTCACACTGTACAGAGCGGATTGATCAGGGACAGTGTGACAGTGTACAGAGCGGATTGATCAGGGACAGTGTGACAGTGTACAGTGCGGATTGATCAGGGACAGTGTGACAGTGTACAGAGCGGATTGATCAGGGACAGTGTGACACTGTACAGAGCGGATTGATCAGGGACAGTGTGACACTGTACAGAGCGGATTGATCAGGGACAGTGTGACACTGTACAGAGCGGATTGATCAGGGACAGTGTGACACTGTACAGAGCGGATTGATCAGGGACAGTGTGACACTGTACAGAGCGGATTGATCAGGGACAGTGTGACACTACAGAGCGGATTGATCAGGGACAGTGTGACACTGTACAGAGCGGATTGATCAGGGACAGTGTGACACTGTACAGAGCGGATTGATCAGGGACAGTGTGACAGTGTACAGAGCGGATTGATCAGGGACAGTGTGACAGTGTACAGAGCGGATTGATCAGGGAGAGTGTGACACTGTACAGAGCGGATTGATCAGGGACAGTGTGACACTGTACAGAGCGGATTGAGCAGGGACAGTGTGACACTGTACAGAGCGGATTGATCAGGGACAGTGAGACACTGTACAGAGCGGATTGATCAGGGACAGTGTGACACTGTACAGAGCGGATTGATCAGGGACAGTGTGACACTGTACAGAGCGGATTGATCAGGGACAGTGTGACACTGTACAGAGCGGATTGATCAGGGACAGTGTGACACTGTACAGAGCGGATTGATCAGGGACAGTGTGACACTGTACAGAGCGGATTGATCAGGGACAGTGAGACACTGTACAGAGCGGATTGATCAGGGACAGTGTGACACTGTACAGAGCGGATTGATCAGGGACAGTGTGACACTGTACAGAGCGGATTGATCAGGGACAGTGTGACACTGTACAGAGCGGATTGATCAGGGACAGTGTGACACTGTACAGAGCGGATTGATCAGGGACAGTGTGACAGTGTACAGAGCGGATTGATCAGGGACAGTGTGACAGTGTACAGAGCGGATTGATCAGGGACAGTGTGACACTGTACAGAGCGGATTGATCAGGGACAGTGTGACAGTGTACAGAGCGGATTGATCAGGGACAGTGTGACACTGTACAGAGCGGATTGATCAGGGACAGTGTGACAGTGTACAGAGCGGATTGATCAGGGACAGTGTGACAGTGTACAGAGCGGATTGATCAGGGACAGTGTGACACTGTACAGAGCGGATTGATCACGGACAGTGTGACACTGTACAGAGCGGATTGATCAGGGACAGTGTGACACTGTACAGAGCGGATTGATCAGGGACAGTGTGACACTGTACAGAGCGGATTGATCAGGGACAGTGTGACACTGTACAGAGCGGATTGATCAGGGACAGTGTCACACTGTACAGAGCGGATTGATCAGGGACAGTGTGACACTGTACAGAGCGGATTGATCAGGGACAGTGTGACAGTGTACAGAGCGGATTGATGAGGGACAGTGTGACACTGTACAGAGCGGATTGATCAGGGACAGTGTGACACTGTACAGTGCGGATTGATCAGGGACAGTGTGACAGTGTACAGAGCGGATTGATCAGGGACAGTGTGACAGTGTACAGAGCGGATTGATCAGGGACAGTGTGACACTGTACAGAGCGGATTGATCAGGGACAGTGTGACAGTGTACAGTGCGGATTGATCAGGGACAGTGTGACAGTGTACAGAGCGGATTGATCAGGGACAGTGTGACACTGTACAGAGCGGATTGATCAGGGACAGTGTGACAGTGTACAGTGCGGATTGATCAGGGACAGTGTGACAGTGTACAGAGCGGATTGATGAGGGACAGTGTGACACTGTACAGTGCGGATTGATCAGGGACAGTGTGACACTGTACAGAGCGGATTGATCAGGGACAGTGTGACAGTGTACAGTGCGGATTGATCAGGGACAGTGTGACAGTGTACAGAGCGGATTGATCAGGGACAGTGTGACAGTGTACAGAGCGGATTGATCAGGGACAGTGTGACACTGTACAGAGCGGATTGATCAGGGACAGTGTGACAGTGTACAGAGCGGATTGATCAGGGACAGTGTGACACTGTACAGAGCGGATTGATCAGGGACAGTGTGACAGTGTACAGAGCGGATTGATCAGGGACAGTGTGACACTACAGAGCGGATTGATCAGGGACAGTGTGACACTGTACAGAGCGGATTGATCAGGGACAGTGTGACACTACAGAGCGGATTGATCAGGGACAGTGTGACACTGTACAGAGCGGATTGATCAGGGACAGTGTGACACTGTACAGAGCGGATTGATCAGGGACAGTGTGACAGTGTACAGAGCGGATTGATCAGGGACAGTGTGACACTGTACAGAGCGGATTGATCAGGGACAGTGTGACATTGTACAGAGCGGATTGATCAGGGACAGTGTGACACTGTACAGAGCGGATTGATCAGGGACAATGTGACACTGTACAGAGCGGATTGATCAGGGACAGTGTGACAGTGTACAGAGCGGATTGATCAGGGACAGTGTGACACTGTACAGAGCGGATTGATCAGGGACAATGTGACACTGTACAGAGCGGATTGATCAGGGACAGTGTGACAGTGTACAGAGCGGATTGATCAGGGACAGTGTGACACTGTACAGAGCGGATTGATCAGGGAGAGTGTGACACTGTACAGAGCGGATTGATCAGGGACAGTGTGACATTGTACAGAGCGGATTGATCACGGACAGTGTGACATTGTACAGAGCGGATTGATCAGGGACAGTGTGACAGTGTACAGAGCGGATTGATCAGGGACAGTGTGACACTGTACAGAGCGGATTGATCAGGGACAGTGTGACACTGTACAGAGCGGATTGATCAGGGACAGTGTGACAGTGTACAGAGCGGATTGATCACGGACAGTGTGACACTGTACAGAGCGGATTGATCAGGGACAGTGCGACACTGTACAGAGCGGATTGATCACGGACAGTGTGACACTGTGCAGAGCGGATTGATCAGGGACAGTGTGACAGTGTACAGAGCGGATTGATCACGGACAGTGTGACAGTGTACAGAGCGGATTGATCACGGACAGTGCGACACTGTACAGTGCGGATTGATCAGGGACAGTGTGACACTGTACAGAGCGGATTGATCAGGGAGAGTGTGACATTGTACAGAGCGGATTGATCAGGGACAGTGTGACACTGTACAGTGCGGAGTGATCAGGGACAGTGTGACAGTGTACAGAGCGGATTGATCAGGGACAGTGTGACACTGTACAGAGCGGATTGATCAGGGACAGTGTGACACTGTACAGAGCGGATTGATCAGGGACAGTGTGACAGTGTACAGAGCGGATTGATCAGGGAGAGTGTGACAGTGTACAGAGCGGATTGATCAGGGACAGTGTGACACTGTACAGAGCGGATTGATCAGGGACAATGTGACACTGTACAGAGCGGATTGATCAGGGACAGTGTGACACTGTACAGAGCGGATTGATCAGGGACAGTGTGACACTGTACAGAGCGGATTGATCAGGGACAGTGTGACACTGTACAGAGCGGATTGATCAGGGACAGTGTGACACTGTACAGAGCGGATTGATCAGGGACAGTGTGACACTGTACAGAGCGGATTGAGCAGGGACAGTGTGACACTGTACAGAGCGGATTGATCAGGGACAGTGAGACACTGTACAGAGCGGATTGATCAGGGACAGTGTGACACTGTACAGAGCGGATTGATCAGGGACAGTGTGACACTGTACAGAGCGGATTGATCAGGGACAGTGTGACACTGTACAGAGCGGATTGATCAGGGACAGTGTGACACTGTACAGAGCGGATTGATCAGGGACAGTGAGACACTGTACAGAGCGGATTGATCAGGGACAGTGTGACACTGTACAGAGCGGATTGATCAGGGACAGTGTGACACTGTACAGAGCGGATTGATCAGGGACAGTGTGACACTGTACAGAGCGGATTGATCAGGGACAGTGTGACAGTGTACAGAGCGGATTGATCAGGGAGAGTGTGACAGTGTACAGAGCGGATTGATCACGGACAGTGTGACACTGTACAGAGCGGATTGATCAGGGAGAGTGTGACACTGTACAGAGCGGATTGATCAGGGACAGTGTGACAGTGTACAGAGCGGATTGATCAGGGACAGTGTGACACTGTACAGTGCGGATTGATCAGGGACAGTGTGACACTGTACAGAGCGGATTGATCAGGGACAGTGTGACACTGTACAGAGCGGATTGATCAGGGACACTGTGACACTGTACAGAGCGGATTGATCAGGGACAGTGTGACAGTGTACAGAGCGGATTGATCAGGGACAGTGTGACACTGTACAGTGCGGATTGATCAGGGACAGTGTGACACTGTACAGAGCGGATTGATCAGGGACAGTGTGACATTGTACAGAGCGGATTGATCAGGGACAGTGTGACACTGTACAGAGCGGATTGATCAGGGACAGTGTGACACTGTACAGAGCGGATTGATCAGGGACAGTGTGACAGTGTACAGAGCGGATTGATCAGGGACAGTGTGACACTGTACAGAGCGGATTGATCAGGGACAGTGTCACACTGTACAGAGCGGATTGATCAGGGACAGTGTGACACTGTACAGAGCGGATTGATCAGGGACAGTGTGACACTGTACAGGGCGGATTGATCAGGGACAGTGTGACACTGTACAGGGCGGATTGATCAGGGACAGTGTGACACTGTACAGAGCGGATTGATCAGGGACAGTGTGACAGTGTACAGGGCGGATTGATCAGGGACAGTGTGACACTGTACAGGGCGGATTGATCAGGGACAGTGTGACACTGTACAGAGCGGATTGATCAGGGACAGTGTGACAGTGTACAGAGCGGATTGATCAGGGACAGTGTGACACTGTACAGAGCGGATTGATCAGGGACAGTGAGACACTGTACAGAGCGGATTGATCAGGGACAGTGTGACACTGTACAGAGCGGATTGATCAGGGACAGTGAGACACTGTACAGAGCGGATTGATCAGGGACAGTGTGACAGTGTACAGAGCGGATTGATCAGGGACAGTGTGACACTGTACAGAGCGGATTGATCAGGGACAGTGTGACACTGTACAGAGCGGATTGATCAGGGACAGTGTGACAGTGTACAGAGCGGATTGATCAGGGACAGTGTGACACTGTACAGAGCGGATTGATCAGGGACAGTGTGACATTGTACAGAGCGGATTGATCAGGGACAGTGTGACAGTGTACAGAGCGGATTGATCAGGGACAGTGTGACATTGTACAGAGCGGATTGATCAGGGACAGTGTGACACTGTACAGAGCGGATTGATCAGGGACAGTGTGACACTGTACAGAGCGGATTGATCAGGGACAGTGTGACACTGTACAGAGCGGATTGATCAGGGACAGTGTGACAGTGTACAGTGCGGATTGATCAGGGACAGTGTGACACTGTACAGAGCGGATTGATCAGGGACAGTGTGACACTGTACAGAGCGGATTGATCAGGGACAGTGTGACAGTGTACAGTGCGGATTGATCAGGGACAGTGTGACACTGTACAGAGCGGATTGATCAGGGACAGTGTGACACTGTACAGAGCGGATTGATCAGGGACAGTGTGACACTGTACAGAGCGGATTGATCAGGGACAGTGTGACACTGTGCAGAGCGGATTGATCAGGGACAGTGTGACACTGTACAGAGCGGATTGATCAGGGACAGTGTGACACTGTACAGAGCGGATTGATCAGGGACAGTGTGACACTGTACAGAGCGGATTGATCAGGGACAGTGTGACAGTGTACAGAGCGGATTGATCAGGGACAGTGTGACACTGTACAGAGCGGATTGATCAGGGACAGTGTGACAGTGTACAGAGCGGATTGATCAGGGACAGTGTGACACTGTACAGAGCGGATTGATCAGGGACAGTGTGACAGTGTACAGAGCGGATTGATCAGGGACAGTGTGACACTGTACAGAGCGGATTGATCAGGGACAGTGTGACAGTGTACAGAGCGGATTGAACAGGGGCAGTGTGACACTGTACAGAGCGGATTGATCACGGACAGTGTGACATTGTACAGAGCGGATTGATCACGGACAGTGTGACACTGTACAGAGCGGATTGATCAGGGACAGTGTGACACTGTACAGAGCGGATTGATCAGGGACAGTGTGACACTGTACAGAGCGGATTGATCAGGGACAGTGTGACACTGTACAGAGCGGATTGATCAGGGACAGTGTGACAGTGTACAGAGCGGATTGATCAGGGACAGTGTGACACTGTACAGAGCGGATTGATCAGGGACAGTGTGACACTGTACAGAGCGGATTGATCACGGACAGTGTGACACTGTACAGAGCGGATTGATCAGGGACAGTGTGACACTGTACAGTGCGGATTGATCAGGGACAGTGTGACAGTGTACAGAGCGGAGTGATCAGGGACAGTGTGACAGTGTACAGAGCGGATTGATGAGGGACAGTGTGACACTGTACAGAGCGGATTGATCAGGGACAGTGTGACACTGTACAGAGCGGATTGATCAGGGACAGTGTGACACTGTACAGAGCGGATTGATCAGGGACAATGTGACACTGTACAGAGCGGATTGATCAGGGACAGTGTGACACTGTACAGAGCGGATTGATCAGGGACAGTGTGACAGTGTACAGAGCGGATTGATCAGGGACAGTGTGACACTGTACAGAGCGGATTGATCAGGGACAGTGTGACAGTGTACAGAGCGGATTGATCAGGGACAGTGTGACACTGTACAGAGCGGATTGATCAGGGACAGTGTGACAGTGTACAGAGCGGATTGATCAGGGACAGTGTGACACTGTACAGAGCGGATTGATCAGGGACAATGTGACACTGTACAGAGCGGATTGATCAGGGACAGTGTGATACTGTACAGAGCGGATTGATCAGGGACAGTGTGACACTGTACAGAGCGGATTGATCACGGACAGTGTGACATTGTACAGAGCGGATTGATCAGGGACAGTGTGACAGTGTACAGGGCGGATTGATCAGGGACAGTGTGACAGTGTACAGAGCGGATTGATCAGGGACAGTGTGACACTGTACAGAGCGGATTGATCAGGGACAGTGTGACACTGTACAGAGCGGATTGATCAGGGACAGTGTGACAGTGTACAGAGCGGATTGATCAGGGACAGTGTGACACTGTACAGTGCGGATTGATCAGGGACAGTGTGACAGTGTACAGAGCGGAGTGATCAGGGACAGTGTGACAGTGTACAGAGCGGATTGATGAGGGACAGTGTGACACTGTACAGAGCGGATTGATCAGGGACAGTGTGACACTGTACAGAGCGGATTGATCAGGGACAGTGTGACACTGTACAGAGCGGATTGATCAGGGACAATGTGACACTGTACAGAGCGGATTGATCAGGGACAGTGTGACAGTGTACAGAGCGGATTGATCACGGACAGTGTGACATTGTACAGAGCGGATTGATCAGGGACAGTGTGACAGTGTACAGGGCGGATTGATCAGGGACAGTGTGACAGTGTACAGAGCGGATTGATCAGGGACAGTGTGACACTGTACAGAGCGGATTGATCAGGGACAGTGTGACACTGTACAGAGCGGATTGATCAGGGACAGTGTGACACTGTACAGAGCGGATTGATCAGGGACAGTGTGACAGTGTACAGAGCGGATTGATCACGGACAGTGTGACATTGTACAGAGCGGATTGATCAGGGACAGTGTGACAGTGTACAGAGCGGATTGATCAGGGACAGTGTGACACTGTACAGAGCGGATTGATCAGGGACAGTGTGACACTGTACAGAGCAGATTGATCAGGGACAGTGTGACACTGTACAGAGCGGATTGATCAGGGACAGTGTGACATTGTACAGAGCGGATTGATCAGGGACAGTGTACAGAGCGGATTGATCAGGGACAGTGTGACAGTGTACAGAGCGGATTGATCAGGGACAGTGTGACACTGTACAGAGCGGATTGATCACGGACAGTGTGACAGTGTACAGAGCGGATTGATCACGGACAGTGTGACAGTGTACAGAGCGGATTGATCACGGACAGTGTGACAGTGTACAGAGCGGATTGATCAGGGACAGTGTCACACTGTACAGAGCGGATTGATCAGGGACAGTGTGACACTGTACAGAGCGGATTGATCACGGACAGTGTGACATTGTACAGAGCGGATTGATCAGGGACAGTGTGACATTGTACAGAGCGGATTGATCAGGGGCAGTGTGACACTGTACAGAGCGGATTGATCAGGGACAGTGTGACACTGTACAGAGCGGATTGATCAGGGACAGTGTGACACTGTACAGAGCGGATTGATCAGGGACAGTGTGACAGTGTACAGAGCGGATTGATCAGGGACAGTGTGACACTGTACAGAGCGGATTGATCAGGGACAGTGTGACACTGTACAGAGCGGATTGATCAGGGACAGTGTGACACTGTACAGAGCGGATTGATCAGGGACAGTGTGACAGTGTACAGAGCGGATTGATCAGGGACAGTGTCACACTGTACAGAGCGGATTGATCAGGGACAGTGTGACACTGTACAGAGCGGATTGATCAGGGACAGTGTGACAGTGTACAGAGCGGATTGATCACGGACAGTGTGACACTGTACAGAGCGGATTGATCAGGGACAGTGTGACACTGTACAGAGCGGATTGATCAGGGACAGTGTGACACTGTACAGAGCGGATTGATCAGGGACAGTGTGACAGTGTACAGAGCGGATTGATCAGGGACAGTGTGACATTGTACAGAGCGGATTGATCAGGGACAGTGTGACACTGTACAGAGCGGATTGATCAGGGACAGTGTGACACTGTACAGAGCGGATTGATCAGGGACAGTGTGACACTGTACAGAGCGGATTGATCAGGGACAGTGTGACAGTGTACAGAGCGGATTGATCAGGGACAGTGTGACACTGTACAGAGCGGATTGATCACGGACAGTGTGACACTGTACAGAGCGGATTGATCAGGGACAGTGAGACACTGTACAGAGCGGATTGATCAGGGACAGTGTGACATTGTACAGAGCGGATTGATCAGGGACAGTGTGACAGTGTACAGAGCGGATTGATCAGGGACAGTGTGATACTGTACAGAGCGGATTGATCAGGGACAGTGTGACAGTGTACAGAGCGGATTGATCAGGGACAGTGTGACAGTGTACAGAGCGGATTGATCAGGGACAGTGTGACACTGTACAGAGCGGATTGATCAGGGACAGTGTGACATTGTACAGAGCGGATTGATCAGGGACAGTGTGACATTGTACAGAGCGGATTGATCAGGGACAGTGTGACAGTGTACAGAGCGGATTGATCAGGGACAGTGTGATACTGTACAGAGCGGATTGATCAGGGACAGTGTGACACTGTACAGAGCGGATTGATCAGGGACAGTGTGACAGTGTACAGAGCGGATTGATCAGGGACAGTGTGACAGTGTACAGAGCGGATTGATCAGGGACAGTGTGACACTGTACAGAGCGGATTGATCAGGGACAGTGTGACATTGTACAGAGCGGATTGATCAGGGACAGTGTGACAGTGTACAGAGCGGATTGATCAGGGACAGTGTGATACTGTACAGAGCGGATTGATCAGGGACAGTGAGACACTGTACAGAGCGGATTGATCAGGGACAGTGTGACAGTGTACAGAGCGGATTGATCAGGGACAGTGTGACACTGTACAGAGCGGATTGATCAGGGACAGTGTGACAGTGTACAGAGCGGATTGATCAGGGACAGTGTGACAGTGTACAGAGCGGATTGATCAGGGACAGTGTGACACTGTACAGGGCGGATTGATCAGGGACAGTGTGACACTGTACAGAGCGGATTGATCAGGGACAGTGTGACATTGTACAGAGCGGATTGATCACGGACAGTGTGACAGTGTACAGAGCGGATTGATCAGGGACAGTGTCACACTGTACAGAGCGGATTGATCAGGGACAGTGTCACACTGTACAGAGCGGATTGATCAGGGACAGTGTCACACTGTACAGAGCGGATTGATCAGGGACAGTGACATTGTACAGAGCGGATTGATCAGGGACAGTGTGACAGTGTACAGAGCGGATTGATCAGGGACAGTGTGACACTGTACAGAGCGGATTGATCAGGGACAGTGTGACAGTGTACAGAGCGGATTGATCAGGGACAGTGTGACAGTGTACAGAGCGGATTGATCAGGGACAGTGTGACACTGTACAGAGCGGATTGATCAGGGACAGTGTGACACTGTACAGAGCGGATTGATCAGGGACAGTGTGACACTGTACAGAGCGGATTGATCAGGGACAGTGTGACAGTGTACAGAGCGGATTGATCAGGGACAGTGTGACACTGTACAGAGCGGATTGATCAGGGACAGTGTGACACTGTACAGAGCGGATTGATCAGGGACAGTGAGACACTGTACAGAGCGGATTGATCAGGGACAGTGTGACACTGTACAGAGCGGATTGATCAGGGACAGTGTGACAGTGTACAGGGCGGATTGATCAGGGACAGTGAGACACTGTACAGAGCGGATTGATCACGGACAGTGTGACACTGTACAGAGCGGATTGATCAGGGACAGTGTGACACTGTACAGAGCGGATTGATCAGGGACAGTGTGACAGTGTACAGAGCGGATTGATCAGGGACAGTGTGACAGTGTACAGAGCGGATTGATCAGGGACAGTGTGACTGTGTACAGAGCGGATTGATCAGGGACAGTGTGACACTGTACAGAGCGGATTGATCAGGGACAGTGTGACAGTGTACAGAGCGGATTGATCAGGGACAGTGTCACACTGTACAGAGCGGATTGATCAGGGACAGTGTGACAGTGTACAGAGCGGATTGATCAGGGACAGTGTGACACTGTACAGAGCGGATTGATCAGGGGCAGTGTGACACTGTACAGAGCGGATTGATCAGGGACAGTGTGACACTGTACAGAGCGGATTGATCAGGGACAGTGTGACAGTGTACAGAGCGGATTGATCAGGGACAGTGTGACAGTGTACAGAGCGGATTGATCAGGGACAGTGTGACTGTGTACAGAGCGGATTGATCAGGGACAGTGTGACACTGTACAGAGCGGATTGATCAGGGACAGTGTGACACTGTACAGAGCGGATTGATCAGGGACAGTGTCACACTGTACAGAGCGGATTGATCAGGGACAGTGTGACAGTGTACAGGGCGGATTGATCAGGGACAGTGTGACACTGTACAGAGCGGATTGATCAGGGACAGTGTCACACTGTACAGAGCGGATTGATCAGGGACAATGTGACACTGTACAGAGCGGATTGATCAGGGACAGTGTCACACTGTACAGAGCGGATTGATCAGGGACAGTGTGACACTGTACAGAGCGGATTGATCAGGGACAGTGTCACACTGTACAGAGCGGATTGATCAGGGACAGTGTGACACTGTACAGAGCGGATTGATCAGGGACAGTGTGACACTGTACAGAGCGGATTGATCAGGGACAGTGTGACACTGTACAGAGCGGATTGATCAGGGACAATGTGACACTGTACAGAGCGGATTGATCAGGGACAGTGTGACAGTGTACAGAGCGGATTGATCAGGGACAGTGTGACTGTGTACAGAGCGGATTGATCAGGGACAGTGTGACACTGTACAGAGCGGATTGATCAGGGACAGTGTGACACTGTACAGAGCGGATTGATCAGGGACAGTGTCACACTGTACAGAGCGGATTGATCAGGGACAGTGTGACACTGTACAGTGCGGATTGATCAGGGACAGTGTGACACTGTACAGAGCGGATTGATCAGGGACAGTGTGACACTGTACAGAGCGGATTGATCAGGGACAGTGTGACAGTGTACAGAGCGGATTGATCAGGGACAGTGTGACAGTGTACAGAGCGGATTGATCAGGGACAGTGTGACACTGTGCAGAGCGGATTGATCAGGGACAGTGTGACAGTGTACAGAGCGGATTGATCACGGACAGTGTGACAGTGTACAGAGCGGATTGATCAGGGACAGTGTGACAGTGTACAGAGCGGATTGATCAGGGACAGTGTGACATTGTACAGAGCGGATTGATCAGGGACAGTGTGACAGTGTACAGAGCGGATTGATCAGGGACAGTGTGACAGTGTACAGAGCGGATTGATCAGGGACAGTGTGACATTGTACAGAGCGGATTGATCAGGGACAGTGTGACACTGTACAGAGCGGATTGATCAGGGACAGTGTGACAGTGTACAGAGCGGATTGATCAGGGACAGTGTGACAGTGTACAGAGCGGATTGATCACGGACAGTGTGACACTGTACAGAGCGGATTGATCAGGGACAGTGTGACACTGTACAGAGCGGATTGATCAGGGACAGTGTGACACTGTACAGAGCGGATTGATCAGGGACAGTGTGACACTGTACAGAGCAGATTGATCAGGGGCAGTGTGACAGTGTACAGAGCGGATTGATCAGGGACAGTGTGACACTGTACAGAGCGGATTGATCAGGGACAGTGTGACACTGTACAGAGCGGATTGATCAGGGACAGTGTGACACTGTACAGAGCGGATTGATCAGGGACAGTGTGACAGTGTACAGAGCGGATTGATCACGGACAGTGTGACACTGTACAGAGCGGATTGATCAGGGGCAGTGTGACAGTGTACAGAGCGGATTGATCAGGGACAGTGTGACACTGTACAGAGCGGATTGATCAGGGACAGTGTGACACTGTACAGAGCGGATTGATCAGGGACAGTGTGACACTGTACAGAGCGGATTGATCAGGGACAGTGTGACAGTGTACAGAGCGGATTGATCAGGGACAGTGTGACACTGTACAGAGCGGATTGATCAGGGACAGTGTGACAGTGTACAGAGCGGATTGATCAGGGACAGTGTGACACTGTACAGAGCGGATTGATCAGGGACAGTGTGACAGTGTACAGAGCGGATTGATCAGGGACAGTGTGACACTGTACAGAGCGGATTGATCAGGGACAGTGTGACACTGTACAGAGCGGATTGATCAGGGACAGTGTGACAGTGTACAGAGCGGATTGATCAGGGACAGTGTGACACTGTACAGAGCGGATTGATCAGGGGCAGTGTGACACTGTACAGAGCGGATTGATCAGGGACAGTGTGACAGTGTACAGAGCGGATTGATCAGGGACAGTGTGACACTGTACAGAGCGGATTGATCAGGGACAGTGTGACACTGTACAGAGCAGATTGATCAGGGACAGTGTGACAGTGTACAGAGCGGATTGATCAGGGACAGTGTGACATTGTACAGAGCGGATTGATCAGGGACAGTGTGACACTGTACAGAGCGGATTGATCAGGGACAGTGTGACACTGTACAGAGCGGATTGATCAGGGACAGTGTGACAGTGTACAGAGCGGATTGATCAGGGACAGTGTGACATTGTACAGAGCGGATTGATCAGGGACAGTGTGACAGTGTACAGAGCGGATTGATCAGGGACAGTGTGACACTGTACAGAGCGGATTGATCAGGGACAGTGTACAGAGCAGATTGATCAGGGACAGTGTGACAGTGTACAGAGCGGATTGATCAGGGACAGTGTGACATTGTACAGAGCGGATTGATCAGGGACAGTGTGACAGTGTACAGAGCGGATTGATCAGGGACAGTGTGACACTGTACAGAGCGGATTGATCAGGGACAGTGTGACACTGTACAGAGCGGATTGATCAGGGACAGTGTGACACTGTACAGAGCGGATTGATCAGGGACAGTGTGACACTGTACAGAGCGGATTGATCAGGGACAGTGTGACACTGTACAGAGCGGATTGATCAGGGACAGTGTGACAGTGTACAGAGCGGATTGATCAGGGACAGTGTGACAGTGTACAGAGCGGATTGATCAGGGACAGTGTGACAGTGTACAGAGCGGATTGATCACGGACAGTGTGACATTGTACAGAGCGGATTGATCAGGGACAGTGTGACACTGTACAGAGCGGATTGATCAGGGACAGTGTGACACTGTACAGAGCGGATTGATCAGGGACAGTGTGACACTGTACAGAGCGGATTGATCAGGGACAGTGTGACACTGTACAGAGCGGATTGATCAGGGACAGTGTGACACTGTACAGAGCGGATTGATCAGGGACAGTGTGACACTGTACAGAGCGGATTGATCAGGGACAGTGTGACACTGTACAGAGCGGATTGATCAGGGACAGTGTGACACTGTACAGAGCGGATTGATCAGGGACAGTGTGACACTGTACAGAGCGGATTGATCAGGGACAGTGTGACACTGTACAGAGCGGATTGATCACGGACAGTGTGACACTGTACAGAGCGGATTGATCAGGGACAGTGTGACAGTGTACAGAGCGGATTGATCAGGGACAGTGTGACACTGTACAGAGCGGATTGATCAGGGAGAGTGTGACAGTGTACAGAGCGGATTGATCAGGGAGAGTGTGACACTGTACAGAGCGGATTGATCAGGGACAGTGTGACACTGTACAGAGCGGATTGATCAGGGACAGTGTACAGAGCGGATTGATCAGGGACAGTGTGACAGTGTACAGAGCGGATTGATCAGGGACAGTGTGACACTGTACAGAGCGGATTGATCAGGGACAGTGTGACAGTGTACAGAGCGGATTGATCAGGGACAGTGTGACAGTGTACAGAGCGGATTGATCAGGGACAGTGTGACACTGTACAGAGCGGATTGATCAGGGACAGTGTGACAGTGTACAGAGCGGATTGATCAGGGACAGTGTGACACTGTACAGAGCGGATTGATCAGGGACAGTGTGACACTGTACAGAGCGGATTGATCAGGGACAGTGTGACAGTGTACAGAGCGGATTGATCAGGGACAGTGTGACAGTGTACAGAGCGGATTGAGCAGGGACAGTGTGACAGTGTACAGAGCGGATTGATCAGGGACAGTGTGACACTGTACAGAGCGGATTGATCAGGGACAGTGTGACAGTGTACAGAGCGGATTGATCAGGGACAGTGTGACACTGTACAGAGCGGATTGATCACGGACAGTGTGACATTGTACAGAGCGGATTGATCAGGGACAGTGTGACAGTGTACAGAGCGGAGTGATCAGGGACAGTGTGACAGTGTACAGAGCGGATTGATCAGGGACAGTGTGACAGTGTACAGAGCGGATTGATCAGGGACAGTGTGACACTGTACAGAGCGGATTGATCAGGGACAGTGTGACACTGTACAGAGCGGATTGATCAGGGACAGTGTGACACTGTACAGAGCGGATTGATCAGGGACAGTGTGACATTGTACAGAGCGGATTGATCAGGGACAGTGTGACACTGTACAGAGCGGAGTGATCAGGGACAGTGAGACACTGTACAGAGCGGATTGATCAGGGACAGTGTGACACTGTACAGAGCGGATTGATCAGGGACAGTGTGACACTGTACAGAGCGGATTGATCAGGGACAGTGTGACACTGTACAGAGCGGATTGATCAGGGACAGTGTGACACTGTACAGAGCGGATTGATCAGGGACAGTGTGACACTGTACAGAGCGGATTGATCAGGGACAGTGTGACACTGTACAGAGCGGATTGATCAGGGACAGTGTGACATTGTACAGAGCGGATTGATCAGGGACAGTGTGACACTGTACAGAGCGGAGTGATCAGGGACAGTGTGACAGTGTACAGAGCGGATTGATCAGGGACAGTGTGACAGTGTACAGAGCGGATTGATCAGGGACAGTGTGACACTGTACAGAGCGGATTGATCAGGGACAGTGTGACACTGTACAGAGCGGATTGATCAGGGACAGTGTGACACTGTACAGAGCGGATTGATCAGGGAGAGTGTGACAGTGTACAGAGCGGATTGATCAGGGACAGTGTGACACTGTACAGAGCGGATTGATCAGGGACAGTGTGACAGTGTACAGAGCGGATTGATCAGGGACAGTGTGACACTGTACAGAGCGGATTGATCAGGGACAGTGTGACACTGTACAGAGCGGATTGATCAGGGACAGTGTGACAGTGTACAGAGCGGATTGATCAGGGACAGTGTGACAGTGTACAGAGCGGATTGATCAGGGACAGTGTGACAGTGTACAGAGCGGATTGATCAGGGACAGTGTGACACTGTACAGAGCGGATTGATCACGGACAGTGTGACATTGTACAGAGCGGATTGATCAGGGACAGTGTGACAGTGTACAGAGCGGAGTGATCAGGGACAGTGTGACAGTGTACAGAGCGGATTGATCAGGGACAGTGTGACAGTGTACAGAGCGGATTGATCAGGGACAGTGTGACAGTGTACAGAGCGGATTGATCAGGGGCAGTGTGACAGTGTACAGAGCGGAGTGATCAGGGACAGTGTGACAGTGTACAGAGCGGATTGATCAGGGACAGTGTGACACTGTACAGAGCGGATTGATCAGGGACAGTGTGACACTGTACAGAGCGGATTGATCAGGGACAGTGTGACACTGTACAGAGCGGATTGATCAGGGACAGTGTGACAGTGTACAGAGCGGATTGATCAGGGACAGTGTGACACTGTACAGAGCGGATTGATCAGGGACAGTGTGACAGTGTACAGAGCAGATTGATCAGGGACAGTGTCACACTGTACAGAGCGGATTGATCAGGGACAGTGAGACACTGTACAGAGCGGATTGATCAGGGACAGTGTGACACTGTACAGAGCGGATTGATCAGGGACAGTGTGACACTGTACAGAGCGGATTGATCAGGGACAGTGTGACACTGTACAGAGCGGATTGATCAGGGACAGTGTGACACTGTACAGAGCGGATTGATCAGGGACAGTGTGACACTGTACAGAGCGGATTGATCAGGGACAGTGTGACAGTGTACAGAGCGGATTGATCAGGGACAGTGTGACAGTGTACAGAGCGGATTGATCAGGGACAGTGTGACACTGTACAGAGCAGATTGATCAGGGACAGTGTGACAGTGTACAGAGCGGATTGATCAGGGACAGTGTGACATTGTACAGAGCGGATTGATCAGGGACAGTGTGACACTGTACAGAGCGGATTGATCAGGGACAGTGTGACACTGTACAGAGCGGATTGATCAGGGACAGTGTGACACTGTACAGTGCGGATTGATCAGGGACAGTGTGACATTGTACAGAGCGGATTGATCACGGACAGTGTGACACTGTACAGAGCGGATTGATCAGGGACAGTGTGACACTGTACAGGGCGGATTGATCAGGGACAGTGTGACAGTGTACAGAGCGGATTGATCACGGACAGTGTGACATTGTACAGAGCGGATTGATCAGGGACAGTGTGACACTGTACAGGGCGGATTGATCACGGACAGTGTGACACTGTACAGAGCGGATTGATCAGGGACAGTGTGACAGTGTACAGAGCGGATTGATCAGGGACAGTGTGACAGTGTACAGAGCGGATTGATCACGGACAGTGTGACATTGTACAGAGCGGATTGATCAGGGACAGTGTGACACTGTACAGGGCGGATTGATCACGGACAGTGTCACACTGTACAGAGCGGATTGATCACGGACAGTGTCACACTGTACAGAGCAGATTGATCAGGGAGAGTGTGACAGTGTACAGAGCGGATTGATCAGGGACAGTGTGACACTGTACAGAGCGGATTGATCAGGGACAGTGTGACACTGTACAGAGCGGATTGATCAGGGACAGTGTGACACTGTACAGAGCGGATTGATCAGGGACAGTGTGACAGTGTACAGAGCGGATTGATCAGGGACAGTGTGACAGTGTACAGAGCGGATTGATCAGGGACAGTGTGACACTGTACAGAGCGGATTGATCAGGGACAGTGTGACACTGTACAGTGCGGATTGATCACGGACAGTGTGACACTGTACAGAGCGGATTGATCAGGGACAGTGTGACATTGTACAGAGCGGATTGATCAGGGACAGTGTGACACTGTACAGAGCGGATTGATCAGGGACAGTGTACAGAGCGGATTGATCAGGGACAGTGTGACAGTGTACAGAGCGGATTGATCAGGGACAGTGTGACAGTGTACAGAGCGGATTGATCACGGACAGTGTGACACTGTACAGAGCGGATTGATCAGGGACAGTGTGACACTGTACAGAGCGGATTGATCACGGACAGTGTGACAGTGTACAGAGCGGATTGATCAGGGACAGTGTGACACTGTACAGAGCGGATTGATCAGGGACAGTGTGACACTGTACAGAGCGGATTGATCAGGGACAGTGTGACACTGTACAGGGCGGATTGATCACGGACAGTGTCACACTGTACAGAGCGGATTGATCACGGACAGTGTCACACTGTACAGAGCAGATTGATCAGGGAGAGTGTGACAGTGTACAGAGCGGATTGATCAGGGACAGTGTGACAGTGTACAGTGCGGATTGATCAGGGACAGTGTGACAGTGTGCAGAGCGGATTGATCACGGACAGTGTCACACTGTACAGAGCGGATTGATCACGGACAGTGTCACACTGTACAGAGCGGATTGATCAGGGACAGTGTGACAGTGTACAGAGCGGATTGATCAGGGACAGTGTGACACTGTACAGAGCGGATTGATCAGGGACAGTGCGACAGTGTACAGTGCGGATTGATCAGGGACAGTGTGACACTGTACAGAGCGGATTGATCACGGACAGTGTCACACTGTACAGAGCGGATTGATCAGGGACAGTGCGACAGTGTACAGTGCGGATTGATCAGGGACAGTGTGACAGTGTGCAGAGCGGATTGATCACGGACAGTGTCACACTGTACAGAGCGGATTGATCACGGACAGTGTCACACTGTACAGAGCGGATTGATCAGGGACAGTGTGACAGTGTACAGAGCGGATTGATCAGGGACAGTGTGACACTGTACAGAGCGGATTGATCAGGGACAGTGTGACAGTGTACAGAGCAGATTGATCAGGGAGAGTGTGACAGTGTACAGAGCGGATTGATCAGGGACAGTGTGACACTGTACAGAGCGGATTGATCAGGGAGAGTGTGACAGTGTACAGAGCGGATTGATCAGGGACAGTGTGACACTGTACAGAGCGGATTGATCAGGGACAGTGTGACAGTGTACAGAGCGGATTGATCAGGGACAGTGTGACACTGTACAGAGCGGATTGATCAGGGACAGTGTGACACTGTACAGAGCGGATTGATCAGGGACAGTGTGACACTGTACAGAGCGGATTGATCAGGGACAGTGTGACACTGTACAGAGCGGATTGATCAGGGACAGTGTGACACTGTACAGAGCGGATTGATCAGGGACAGTGTGACACTGTACAGAGCGGATTGATCAGGGACAGTGTGACACTGTACAGAGCGGATTGATCAGGGACAGTGTGACACTGTACAGGGCGGATTGATCGCGGACAGTGTCACACTGTACAGAGCGGATTGATCAGGGACAGTGTGACACTGTACAGAGCGGATTGATCAGGGACAGTGTGACAGTGTACAGAGCGGATTGATCACGGACAGTGTGACACTGTACAGAGCGGATTGATCAGGGACAGTGTGACACTGTACAGAGCGGATTGATCACGGACAGTGTGACACTGTACAGAGCGGATTGATCAGGGACAGTGTGACACTGTACAGAGCGGATTGATCAGGGACAGTGTGACACTGTACAGAGCGGATTGATCACGGACAGTGTGACAGTGTACAGGGCGGATTGATCAGGGACAGTGTGACACTGTACAGAGCGGATTGATCAGGGACAGTGTGACACTGTACAGAGCGGATTGATCACGGACAGTGTGACATTGTACAGAGCGGATTGATCAGGGACAGTGTGACACTGTACAGAGCGGATTGATCACGGACAGTGTGACACTGTACAGAGCGGATTGATCAGGGACAGTGTGACACTGTACAGAGCGGATTGATCACGGACAGTGTGACACTGTACAGAGCGGATTGATCAGGGACAGTGTGACACTGTACAGAGCGGATTGATCACGGACAGTGTGACACTGTACAGAGCGGATTGATCAGGGACAGTGTGACACTGTACAGAGCGGATTGATCACGGACAGTGTGACATTGTACAGAGCGGATTGATCAGGGAGTGTGTGACACTGTACAGAGCGGATTGATCAGGGAGAGTGTGACAGTGTACAGAGCGGATTGATCAGGGACAGTGTGACACTGTACAGAGCGGATTGATCAAGGACAGTGTGACACTGTACAGAGCGGATTGATCAGGGACAGTGTGACACTGTACAGAGCGGATTGATCAGGGACAGTGTGACACTGTACAGAGCGGATTGATCAGGGACAGTGTGACAGTGTACAGAGCGGATTGATCAGGGACAGTGTGACACTGTACAGAGCGGATTGATCAGGGACAGTGTGACACTGTACAGAGCGGATTGATCAGGGACAGTGTGACAGTGTACAGAGCGGATTGATCAGGGACAGTGTGACAGTGTACAGAGCGGATTGATCAGGGACAGTGTGACACTGTACAGAGCGGATTGATCAGGGACAGTGTGACACTGTACAGAGCGGATTGATCACGGACAGTGTGACACTGTACAGAGCGGATTGATCAGGGACAGTGTGACACTACAGAGCGGATTGATCAGGGGCAGTGTGACAGTGTACAGAGCGGATTGATCAGGGACAGTGTGACACTGTACAGAGCGGATTGATCAGGGACAGTGTGACACTGTACAGAGCGGATTGATCAGGGACAGTGTGACAGTGTACAGAGCGGATTGATCAGGGACAGTGTGACAGTGTACAGAGCGGATTGATCAGGGACAGTGTGACACTGTACAGAGCGGATTGATCAGGGACAGTGTGACAGTGTACAGGGCGGATTGATCAGGGACAGTGTGACACTGTACAGAGCGGATTGATCAGGGACAGTGTGACACTGTACAGAGCGGATTGATCAGGGACAGTGTGACACTGTACAGAGCGGATTGATCAGGGACAGTGTGACAGTGTACAGAGCGGATTGATCACGGACAGTGTGACACTGTACAGAGCGGATTGATCAGGGACAGTGTGACACTGTACAGAGCGGATTGATCAGGGACAGTGTGACAGTGTACAGAGCGGATTGATCAGGGACACTGTGACAGTGTACAGAGCGGATTGATCAGGGACAGTGTGACACTGTACAGAGCGGATTGATCAGGGACACTGTGACACTGTACAGAGCGGATTGATCAGGGACACTGTGACACTGTACAGAGCGGATTGATCACGGACAGTGTGACACTGTACAGAGTGGATTGATCAGGGACAGTGTGACAGTGTACAGAGCGGATTGATCAGGGACAGTGTGACACTGTACAGAGCGGATTGATCAGGGACAGTGTCACACTGTACAGAGCGGATTGATCAGGGACAGTGTGACAGTGTACAGAGCGGATTGATCACGGACAGTGTGACACTGTACAGAGCGGATTGATCAGGGACAGTGTGACACTGTGCAGAGCGGATTGATCAGGGACAGTGTGACACTGTACAGAGCGGATTGATCAGGGACAGTGAGACACTGTACAGAGCGGATTGATCAGGGACAGTGTGACAGTGTACAGAGCGGATTGATCAGGGACAGTGTGACAGTGTACAGAGCGGATTGATCAGGGACAGTGTGACAGTGTACAGAGCGGATTGATCAGGGACAGTGTCACACTGTACAGAGCGGATTGATCAGGGACAGTGTGAAAGTGTACAGAGCGGATTGATCAGGGACAGTGTGACACTGTACAGAGCGGATTGATCAGGGACAGTGTGACACTGTACAGAGCGGATTGATCAGGGACAGTGTGACACTGTACAGAGCGGATTGATCAGGGACAGTGTCACACTGTACAGAGCGGATTGAGCAGGGGCAGTGTGACAGTGTACAGAGCGGATTGATCAGGGACAGTGTGACAGTGTACAGAGCGGATTGATCACGGACAGTGTGACACTGTACAGAGCGGATTGATCAGGGACAGTGTGACACTGTACAGAGCGGATTGATCAGGGACAGTGTGACACTGTACAGAGCGGATTGATCAGGGACAGTGTGACATTGTACAGAGCGGATTGATAAGGGACAGTGTGACACTGTACAGAGCGGATTGATCACGGACAGTGTGACACTGTACAGAGCGGATTGATCAGGGACAGTGTGACATTGTACAGAGCAGATTGATCACGGACAGTGTGACACTGTACAGAGCGGATTGATCAGGGACAGTGTGACACTACAGAGCGGATTGATCAGGGACAGTGTGACACTGTACAGAGCGGATTGATCAGGGACAGTGTGACACTGTACAGAGCGGATTGATCAGGGACAGTGTGACACTGTACAGAGCGGATTGATCAGGGACAGTGTGACACTGTACAGAGCGGATTGATCAGGGTCAGTGAGACACTGTACAGAGCGGATTGATCAGGGACAGTGTGACAGTGTACAGAGCGGATTGATCACGGACAGTGTGACATTGTACAGAGCGGATTGATCAGGGACAGTGTGACAGTGTACAGAGCGGATTGATCAGGGACAGTATGACACTGTACAGAGCGGATTGATCAGGGACAGTGTGACACTGTACAGAGCAGATTGATCAGGGACAGTGTGACACTGTACAGAGCGGATTGATCAGGGAGAGTGTGACATTGTACAGAGCGGATTGATCAGGGACAGTGTGACAGTGTACAGAGCGGATTGATCACGGACAGTGTGACACTGTACAGTGCTGATTGATCAGGGACAGTGTGACACTGTACAGAGCGGATTGATCAGGGACAGTGTGACATTGTACAGAGCGGATTGATCAGGGACAGTGTGACACTGTACAGAGCGGATTGATCAGGGACAGTGTGACACTGTACAGAGCGGATTGATCAGGGACAGTGTGACACTGTACAGAGCGGATTGATCAGGGACAGTGTGACACTGTACAGAGCGGATTGATCAGGGACAGTGTGACACTGTACAGAGCGGATTGATCAGGGACAGTGTGACACTGTACAGAGCGGATTGATCAGGGACTGTGTGACACTGTACAGAGCGGATTGATCAGGGACAGTGTGACAGTGTACAGAGCGGATTGATCAGGGACAGTGTGACAGTGTACAGAGCGGATTGATCAGGGACAGTGTGACACTGTACAGAGCGGATTGATCAGGGACAGTGTGACAGTGTACAGAGCGGATTGATCAGGGACAGTGTGACACTGTACAGAGCGGATTGATCAGGGACAGTGTGACACTGTACAGAGCGGATTGATCAGGGACAGTGTGACACTGCACAGAGCGGATTGATCAGGGACAGTGTGACACTGTACAGAGCGGATTGATCAGGGACAGTGTGACAGTGTACAGAGCGGATTGATCAGGGACAGTGTGACACTGTACAGAGCGGATTGATCAGGGACAGTGTGACACTGTACAGAGCGGATTGATCAGGGACAGTGTGACACTGTACAGAGCGGATTGATCAGGGACAGTGTCACACTGTACAGAGCGGATTGAACAGGGGCAGTGTGAAAGTGTACAGAGCGGATTGATCAGGGACAGTGCGACAGTGTATAGAGCGGATTGATCAGGGACAGTGTGACACTGTACAGAGCGGATTGATCAGGGACAGTGTGACAGTGTACAGAGCGGATTGATCAGGGACAGTGTGACACTGTACAGAGCGGATTGATCAGGGACAGTGACATTGTACAGAGCGGATTGATCAGGGACAGTGTCACACTGTACAGAGCGGATTGATCAGGGACAGTGTCACACTGTACAGAGCGGATTGATCAGGGACAGTGTGACACTGTACAGGGCTCAATGATGTTTACTCTGTATCTAACCCTGTGCTGTGCCTGTCCTTGGAGTGTTTGATGGCGACAGTGTAGAGGGAGCTTTACTCTGTATCTAACCCGGTGCTGTACCTGTCCTGGGAGTGTTTGATGCGGACAGTGTAGAGGGAGCTTTACTCTGTATCTAACCCCTTGCTGTATCTGTCCTCGGAGTGTTTGATGGGGACAGTGTAGAGGGAGCTTTACTCTGTATCTAATCCCGTGCTGCACCTGTCCTGGGAATGTTTGATGGGGACAGTGTAGAGGGAGCTTTAATCTGTATCTAACCCCGTGCTGTACCTGTCCTGGGAGTGTTTGATGGGGACAGTGTAGAGGGAGCTTTACTCTGTATCTAACCCCGTGCTGTAGCTGTCCTGGGAGTGTTTGATGGGGACAGTGTAGAGCGAGCTTTACTCTGTATCTAACCCCATGCTGTACCTGTCCTGGGAGTGTTTGATGGGGACAGTGTAGAGGGAGCTTTATTCTGTATCTAACTCCGTGCTGTACCTGTCCTGGGAGTGTTTGATGGGGACAGTGTAGAGGGAGCTTTACTCTGTATCTAACCCTGTGCTGTACCTGTCCTGGGAGTGTTTGATGGGGACAGTGTAGAGGGAGCTTTACTCTGTATCTAACCCCGTGCTGTACCTGTCCTGGGAGTGTTTGTCTGTCACCTGAATGTTCCCTTTGAAACTCTAGCTGTAACTGCTGATTATTCCTGTTTTCCAGTCTCCTGTATTCCTGCTGTTCCTCGACTGTGTTTGGCAATTGTTGGACCATTACCCGGTTTCCTTTGAGTTCACAGACACCTACCTGATGGCAATACATGACAGCACCCACATCCTGCTCTTCAGGACGTTCCTGTTTAACTGCCCACGGGAACGGGCCTATATCCAGCAGGTACGGCAGCCTCCCTGTCTGCTCTGTCGTGTGTGTGTGCGCCCTCCTTCCTCTCCGTGACCTGCCTGGTAAAGCCCTCTCTCTCTCATTCTCTCCCCATGCCAACCCAAGACTCTGGCCACTGATAGGAGGACACGATCGAATCTCTTCAGCAATGGCTGGCCGCGCACTCGCAGCACCGTACGGGGCGAGCAGGTGGTCCTGAAGGCCGGCTTCTTCACGCGAGAGGAGAGCAGCTGCCCACTCCCACCAGTCTGGGACTGGTCACTCCAGTTTCCAACAAAGCACCAGAGGTTGTTCAGAAATGCCCTTTACAGTGACACCCAACTGCTGGCCCAGAATGGGACATCTGTACACAGCAACACCGAGCAGGTGAGAGACTGAGTGGGTTAGAGAGAGAGGGGAAATCAGCCAGGGTTCCTGCTCCTGATCACTGTCCAGTGATCCCTGGGTTAGAGAGAGAGAGGGGAAATCAACCAGGGTTCCTGCTCCTGATCACTGTCCAGTGATCCCTGGGTTAGAGAGAGAGGGGAAATCAGCCAGGGTTCCTGCTCCTGATCACTGTCCAGTGATCCCTGGATTAGAGAGAGAGAGGAAATCAGCCAGGGTTCCTGCTCCTGATCACTGTCCAGTGATCCCTGGGTTGGAGAGAGAGGGGAAATCAGCCAGGGTTCCTGCTCCTGATCACTGTCCAGTGATCCCTGGGTTAGAGAGAGAGAGGAAATCAGCCAGGGTTCCTGCTCCTGATCACTGTCCAGTGATCCCTGGATTAGAGAGAGAGAGGAAATCAGCCAGGGTTCCTGCTCCTGATCACTGTCCAGTGACCCCTGGGTTAGAGAGAGGGGAAATCAGCCAGGGTTCCTGCTCCTGATCACTGTCCAGTGATCCCTGGGTTAGAGAGAGAGAGAGAGGGGAAATCAGCCAGGGTTCCTGCTCCTGATCACTGTCCAGTGATCCCTGGGTTAGAGAGAGAGGGGAAATCAGCCAGGGTTCCTGCTCCTGATCACTGTCCAGTGATCCCTGGGTTAGAGAGAGAGAGGGGAGATCAGCCAGGGTTCCTGCTCCTGATCACTGTCCAGTGATCCCTGGGTTAGAGAGAGAGAGGGGAAATCAGCCAGGGTTCCTGCTCCTGATCACTGTCCAGTGATCCCTGGATTAGAGAGGGAGGGGAAATCAGCCAGGGTTCCTGCTCCTGATCACTGTCCAGTGATCCCTGGGTTAGAGAGAGAGGGGAAATCAGCCAGGGTTCCTGCTCCTGATCACTGTCCAGTGATCCCTGGGTTAGAGAGAGAGGGGAAATCAGCCAGGGTTCCTGCTCCTGATCACTGTCCAGTGATCCCTGGGTTAGAGAGAGAGGGGAAATCAGCCAGGGTTCCTGCTCCTGATCACTGTCCAGTGATCCCTGGGTTAGAGAGAGAGAGAGGGGAAATCAGCCAGGGTTCCTGCTCCTGATCACTGTCCAGTGATCCCTGGGTTAGAGAGAGGGGAAATCAGCCAGGGTTCCTGCTCCTGATCACTGTCCAGTGATCCCTGGGTTAGAGATGGAGGGGAAATCAGCCAGGGTTCCTGCTCCTGATCACTGTCCAGTGATCCCTGGGTTAGTGAGAGAGGGGAAATCAGCCACGGTTCCTGCTCCTGTTAACTGTTCAGTGATCCCTGGGTTAGAGATAGTGAGGGGAAATCAGCCAGGGTCCCTGCTCCTGATCACTGTCCAGTGACCCCTGGGTTAGAGAGAGAGGGGGGGGAAATCAGCCAGGGTTCCTGCTCCTGATCGCTGTCCAGTGATCCCTGGGTTAGAGAGAGAGAGGAAATCAGCCAGGTTCCTGCTCCTGATCACTGTCCAGTGATCCCTGGGTTAGAGATGGAGGGGAAATCAGCCAGGGTTCCTGCTCCTGATCACTGTCCAGTGATCCCTGGGTTAGTGAGAGAGGGGAAATCAGCCAGGGTTCCTGCTCCTGATCACTGTCCAGTGATCCCTGGGTTAGAGAGAGAGGGGAAATCAGCCAGGGTTCCTGCTCCTGATCACTGTCCAGTGATCCTTGGGTTAGAGAGAGAGGGGAAATCTGCCAGGATTCCTGCTCCTAATCACTGTCCAGTGACCCCTGGGTTAGAGAGAGAGAGTTGAAATCAGCCAGGGTTCCTGCTCCTGATCACTGTCCAGTGATCCCTGGGTTAGAGAGAGAGAGGGGAAATCAGCCAGGGTTCCTGCTCCTGATCTCTGTCCAGTGATCCCTGGGTTAGAGAGAGAGGGGAAATCAGCCAGGGTCCCTGCTCCTGATCACTGTCCAGTGACCCCTGGGTTAGAGAGAGAGGGGGGGGAAATCAGCCAGGGTTCCTGCTCCTGATCACTGTCCAGTGATCCCTGGGTTAGAGAGAGGGGAAATCAGCCAGGGTTCCTGCTCCTGATCACTGTCCAGTGATCCCTGGGTTAGAGAGAGAGGGGAAATCAGCCAGGGTTCCTGCTCCTGATCACTGTCCAGTGATCCCTGGGTTAGAGAGAGAGGGGAAATCAGCCAGGGTTCCTGCTCCTGATCACTGTCCAGTGATCCTTGGGTTAGAGAGAGAGAGGGGAAATCAGCCAGGGTTCCTGCTCCTGATCACTGTCCAGTGATCCTTGGGTTAGAGAGAGAGAGGGGAAATCAGCCAGGGTTCCTGCTCCTGATCACTGTCCAGTGATCCCTAGGTTAGAGAGAGAGGGGAAATCAGCCAGGATTCCTGCTCCTGATCACTGTCCAGTGATCCCTGGGTTAGAGAGAGAGAGGGGAAATCAGCCAGGGTTCCTGCTCCTGATCACTGTCCAGTGATCCCTGGGTTAGAGAGAGAGGGGAAATCAGCCAGGGTTCCTGCTCCTGATCACTGTCCCGTGATCCCTGGATTAGAGAGAGAGAGAGGAAATCAGCCAGGTTCCTGCTCCCGATTACTGTCCAGTGATCTTTGGGTTAGAGAGAGAGGGGAAATCAGCCAGGGTACCTGCTCCTGATCACTGTCCAGTGATCCCTGGGTTAGAGGGAGAGAGGAAATCAGCCAGGGTTCCTGCTCCTGATCACTGTCCAGTGATCCCTGGGTTAGAGAGAGAGGGGAAATCAGCCCGGGTTCCTGCTCCTGATCACTGTCCAGTGTTCCCTGGGTTAGAGAGAGAGGGGAAATCAGCCAGGGTTCCTGCTCCTGATCACTGTCCAGTGATCCCTGGGTTAGAGAGAGAGAGGGGAAATCAGCCAGGGTTCCTGCTCCTGATCCCTGTCCAGTGACCCCTGGGTTAGAGAGAGAGAGTGGAAATCAGCCAGGGTTCCTGCTCCTGATCACTGTCCAGTGATCCCTGGGTTAGAGAGAAAGGGGAAATCAGCCAGGGTTCCTGCTCCTGATCACTGTCCAGTGATCCCTGGGTTAGAGAGAGAGAGGGGAAATCAGCCAGGGTTCCTGCTCCTGATCACTGCCCAGTGATCCCTTGGTTAGAGAGAGAGGGGAAATCAGCCAGGGTTCCTGCTCCTGATCACTGTCCAGTGATCACTGGGTTAGAGAGAGAGGGGAAATCAGCCAGGGTTCCTGCTCCTGATCACTGTCCAGTGCTCCCTGGGTTAGAGAGAGAGGGGAAATCAGCCAGGGTCCCTGCTCCTGATCACTGTCCAGTGATCCCTGGGTTAGAGAGAGAGGGGAAATCAGCCAGGGTTCCTGCTCCTGATCACTGTCCAGTGATCCCTGGGTTAGAGAGAGATGGGAAATCAGCCAGGGTTCCTGCTCCTGATCACTGTCCAGTGATCCCTGGGTTAGAGAGAGAGGGGAAATCAGTCAGGGTTCCTGCTCCTGATCACTGTCCAGTGACACCTTGGTTAGAGAGAGAGAGGGGAAATCAGCCAGGGTTCCTGCTCCTGATCACTGTCCAGTGATCCCTGGGTTAGAGAGAGAGGGGAAATCAGCCAGGGTTCCTGCTCCTGATCACTGTCCAGTGATCCCTGGGTTAGAGAGAGAGAGGGGAAATCAGCCAGGGTTCCTGCTCCTGATCACTGTCCAGTGATCCCTGGGTTAGAGAGAGAGGGGGGAAATCAGCCAGGGTTCCTGCTCCTGACCCTGGATTAATTGCTGACCTGTTGTGTTGCAGGCTGACGCTCCATCGCTGAGGTCGGTGCACCTCCTGAGCAAAGGTCTCCTCCTGGTCCCAGCGCAGCTCCTTCCCTGGAAAGGTGCCTCCGTGGCGAAGAAACTCAGTCGGCTGAGCCAGTCGCTGGAGAGTTTGTTGGAGATGGAGCAGCCCCAGAGGATCCCGTTACCCCCATTCCTGGATCCCGTCGGCCTTCCCTTCCCGCCCATCCCAGCGCCCGGCCTCCGGCTCTGGAAGAGCTGTTACCTCCGCTGGCTGTCGGCGGGCGTGCAACGCAAGGCCAGGGATGGTCAGATCGCGGCCCTGGCCTCCCAGATCCAATCACTCGAGCGGAGGCTGCGGGGCGAGGCCGACGGGCGGAACGCGGCCCCCAACGGGCTGGACCGCCAGGGTAACCAAATTCCCCACCGCCCCAACGCCCCCATCCCAGCCTGCCTGAGCGAGACCGCTACCATGGAAACCTCCTTTTCCACCTCAGTGAGCAAGGGCCGTGCTATAGCCGCTGACCTCTGACCCCTTCCGAATGCCCCTCGACCCCGAGCCCCCCTCCCTTCCACCATTTTGAGATCCTCGGCCTTGAGCCCCCGAAGTGAGATTTGTCCCCCCGCTCGGCAGCGGGTGATTATGGGATGTCTGAGAGTGGGCTCGGTGTGAGGGGCTATTTCACGCACAGTTCAATGCGAGGGACTGACTGGTGGGGCTGAGGGGTGTGGGTCAGAGGGCGAGGGGCAGGGGAGGTAACCGATGATCGGACATTTCTGGGTGGAATGTTTGGACCTCCTCTCGAATGAGGTCAACTCTCCCATTGGCAATTCCCAAACTCCTTCCTTCCCACTTCCATTTGCGGAGATTGACGTCAGTTCGTTCCAGACTCTGATTGTGGGAACTCACCCCCTCCCCCACCCATCCCCCTCCCCCAACCCCTCCCCCACACCCATCCCCCTCCCCCCAACCCATCCCCCCACTCCCCACACCCATCCCCCTCCCCCACACCCATCCCCCTCCCCCACACCCATCCCCCTCCCCCCACACCCATCCCCCTCCCCCACACCCATCCCCCTCCCCCACACCCATCCCCCTCCCCCCAACCCCACACCCATCCCCTCCCCCACACCCATCCCCCTCCCCCTAACCCATCCCCCTCCCCCAACCCATCCCCCACACCCACCCCCCCACACCTACACCCACCCCCCACACCCACCCCCCCCAACATCCATCCCCCACCCACCCCCCACACCCATCCGTACCCCCAACCCATTCCCTCCAACCCATCCCCCACAACCCACCCCCCCCATCCCCCACAACCCACCCCCCCATCCCCCACACCCGCAAACCCCTCCCTATCCCCACCCACCCCCCACACCCCATCCCCCACACCCCTCCCTACACCCAAACCCATTCCCACCCTAGACCCCTTCCCCCACACCGCTCCCTATCCCCAACCCATCCTCCTCCCCCCCCCTTCCCAAAGTTGATTTGAGTGTCCTCTCTGTAGTGTTATCCCCAGGGTGAGGCCGCATGACCCCTCATTCCCCCTCCCGCCGTCCACCCCCGACAAAGCCCTTGGCGTAGTGGCACCCCTGAGGAATCTCGGACGCACCCTGCTGTCCCCTCGGGATTGGGAAGGATTCCACTCCACAAAGCGATTGTAGGCTTTCATTGATTTTGTTCAGTGTGGCCCACCCCCTCCTCAAAAAAAAAAAGCACCCAGCTTGGTTATGATGCCCATCAGTGCCAAATAGCCAGATGTGCTGACTGCCTGAGCTGATGGACAAGGTACTGTGGAGAGGGGGCGGGGGGAAGGTAGCAGCCGCTTCGGAGAGAAACCCTCAAGCCCAGGCCATGCTCCCTCCAAACTGCTGAACACAAAGAGAGGCGGTCAGGAATTGCCCGGAATTGAGGAATCTGGAGCCCAATGCACTTTAGTTGAGCAGTATTCCAAGATGTCTGTCACAGAGATGTAATGTATACATTTTGTACTGTAACCCAATTTCACTCAATAGTTTTTTGACACTACAATAAATTCTACTTTTAACACAACATCAGAGTATTTTTTTGGTTGATTTAACTTGGGGGGGGGCTCGGGCCTGAAGCAGAATGATCCGAGAATGAGTTCCACAAGGGGATCATTGAGAACTTGGTGATTTAAAGTTTGGTGACACTAAAAAAAAATAGTAGGGACGGGCAAGAAACGTTAAAAAGTTTTCTACCGGAACACTCTGAGCATTCGAAACGAAATGGATGAGTTAGTTGTGCAGACAGATGTAAAGGGGTATGATATAGTTGGGATAAGACGAAACCACAAAACATAGGAGCAGAATTCGGTCACTCAGCCCATCGAGTCTGATCGGCAGGCAGTGCCGAGTGGGGTACCGCATTGATCTGTGCTAGGACCCCAACTGATCACAGATCTTAATTATTTGGCCGAAGGAACTAAATGTATTATCTCAAATTTGCAGATGTTACAAAGTTGGGTGGGAGGGTGAGCTGTGAGGAGGACGCAGAGATGCTTCAGCGGGATTTGGACAGGCTGAGTGAGTGGCCACATGCACGGCAGATGCAGCATAATGTGGATAAATGTGAGGTTATCCACTTCGGTAGCAAAAATAGGGAGGCGGAATTTTGAAGAATGAGAGGGGATCTCATTGAAACGTATAAAAGTGATTTGTGTCTTCCTCAGTGAAAACAGAAGTTAAGAAGTTGTTTCATTGATCTGCCATTTCCTTGTTCTCTATTATAAATCCTCCCGAAGCGGGATTAGTCTTTGCTAATCTTTGTCTTTTCATACACGTCTAGAAGCTTTTATAGTTCGCTTCTGTGTTACTTGCAAGCGTACTTCCATATTCTATTCTCCCTCTCTTAATCAATCGCTTAATAATAATCCTTTATTGTCACAAATAGGCTTACATTAACACTGCAATGAAAATCCCCTAGTCGCCACAGTCCGGCGCCTGTTCGGGTACACAGAGGGGAGAATGCA
>NC_092732.1:42300261-42387373 GCF_047496885.1 Scyliorhinus torazame | reverse complement strand
GACAGAGAGCGAGAGACAGAGCGAGAGACAGAGAGCGAGAGACAGAGAGCGAGAGACAGAGAGCGAGAGACAGAGAGAGAGAGACAGAGAGAGAGAGACAGAGAGAGAGAGACAGAGAGAGAGAGACAGAGAGACACAGAGAGAGACACAGAGCCTAGCGGGTGTGCTCTTGAGAGGTTGGTGCGAGACAGAGAGAGGGCCTAGCTGGTATGCTCTTGAGAGGTTGGTGCCGACCTGATGGGCCAAATGGCCTCCTTCCGTGCTGTAAGAATTCTATTCGATGTTCCTATGAATCTCCTATTCAACACTAATGTTCTTTTCCACCTTTGAGACTCCTTTGGAATTTAACAGCTACACATCAATTTCAACACGTATCCCCAAATGCAAATTTCAAATCTACTCTGATTACCTGTAAGTTAAGACCCACCACCAGGCCTCATTAGGAAATGCAAGAGGATAACACCTTTAGTCTTTCTTCCTTTGGATCCTGCAGATAATCTGGCTGCAATAACCTCCCCATTGATTCACCCTGGACACTGACACTTTCCACTTTCTGACATACCTATTCGTAGAGTTTTCAGGGTGGCGAGATTGCTGCTACGTCACGCTCAAGCGAGCGTGGATCGGCGGGCGAGCGGGATTTCCATCCACGCCTGGGAGGAAGTCCGGCCTCAGAGAGCTGTCGCCCAGTCAGATTGACCGACAGTTCTCCGGCCCTCCAGGCATGGCGCTGCAGTGGCCGGGAGAGGTACTGCAGCGCCATGCCGGAGATGAAGTCCTGGGAACTGGGGTGGGCCCAGCGAGATACAGAGGGAATCCTGTCCATGCTATTTATTGTACACCCCCTACCCCCCAGCCCGACAACCCTGTGGGTGGGGTTAGACTTCCCACTATCACAGACACTGAACCAGGTACATGTGTTATCACAACTCGAGTGCTATATCTTCATGTGACCATTTACCAGTCCGAATCTCAGTCAGCCCTTTCTTTCCTGCACCTCTCCCACAGATTATGGCCTTTTCACTGATGTTGCTGATTTTTCCCAGTTACAACCTGATCCGATTGGAGACACCAGTCAGCCAACAGGGATACAAACCCACTGGAGGTATAGTATTGGGGTCCGGAGACACCACACACAATCTCACTGAATTAGCAACAATGGATTGTGCTGGAGGCAGTCTGTACAGGTGCCCTCAGTACTGACCCTCTGACGGTGCGGCACTCCCTCAGTACTGACCCTCTGACGGTGCGGCACTCCCTCAGTACTGACCCTCTGACGGTGCGGCACTCCCTCAGTACTGACCCTCTGACAGTGCGGCACTCCCTCAGTACTGACCCTCTGACGGTGCGGAACTCCCTCAGTACTGACCCTCTGACAGTGCAGCGCTCCCTCAGTACTGACCTTCTGACAGTGCGGCACTCCCTCAGTACTGACCCTCTGACAGTGCGGCGCTCCCTCAGTACTGACCCTCTGACAGTGCGGCACTCCCTCAGTACTGACCCTCTGACAGTGCAGCGCTCCCTCAGTACTGACCCTCTGACAGTGCGGCACTCCCTCAGTACTGACCCTCTGACAGTGCAGCACTCCCTCAGTACTGACCCTGTGGCAGTGCAGCACTCCCTCAGTACTGACCCTCTGACAGTGCGGCACTCCCTCAGTACTGACTCTCTGTCAGTGCGGCGCTCCCTCAGTACTGACCCTCTGACAGTGCGGCACTCCCTCAGTACTGACTCTCTGTCAGTGCGGCGCTCCCTCAGTACTGACCCTCTGACAGTGCGGCACTCCCTCAGTACTGACTCTCTGTCAGTGCGGCGCTCCCTCAGTACTGACCCTCTGACAGTGCGGCACTCCCTCAGTACTGACCGTCCGACCGTGCGGCACTCCCTCAGTACTGACCCTCTGACAGTGCGGCACTCCCTCAATACTGACTCTCTGACGGTGCGGCGCTCCCTCAGTACTGACCCTCTGACAGTGCGGCACTCCCTCAGTACTGACCCTCTGACAGTGCGGCACTCCCTCAGTACTGACCCTCTGATAGTGCGGCACTCCCTCAGCACTAACCCTCTGACAGTGCGGCACTCCCTCAGTACTGACCCTCTGACAGTGCGGCACTCCCTCAGTACTGACCCTCTGACAGTGCGGCACTCCCTCAGTACTGACCCTCTGACAGTGCGGCACTCCCTCAGTACTGACTCTCTGACGGTGCGGCGCTCCCTCAGTACTGACCCTCTGACGGTGCGGAACTCCCTCAGTACTGACCCTCTGACAGTGCGGCACTCCCTCAGTACTGACTCTCTGACAGTGCGGCACTCCCTCAGTACTGACTCTCTGACAGTGCGGACCTCCCTCAGTACTGACCCTCTGACAGTGCGGCACTCCCTCAGTACTGACCCTCTGACAGTGCAGCACTCCCTCAGTACTGACCCTCTGACAGTGCAGCACTCCCTCAGTACTGACCCTCCCACAGTGCGGCACTCCCTCAGTACTGACCCTCTGACGGTGCGGCACTCCCTCAGTACTGACCCTCTGACAGTGCGGCACTCCCTCAGTACTGACCCTCTGACAGTGCGGCACTCCCTCAGTACTGACCCTCTGATGGTGCGGCGCTCCCTCAGTACTGACCCTCTGACAGTGCAGCACTCCCTCAGTACTGACCCTCCCACAGTGCGGCACTCCCTCAGTACTGACCCTCTGACGGTGCGGCACTCCCTCAGTACTGACCCTCTGACAGTGCGGCACTCCCTCAGTACTGACCCTCTGACAGTGCGGCACTCCCTCAGTACTGACCCTCTGACGGTGCGGCACTCCCTCAGTACTGACCCTCTGACAGTGCGGCACTCCCTCAGTACTGACCCTCTGACGGTGCGGCACTCCCTCAGTACTGACCCTCTGACAGTGCGGCACTCCCTCAGTACTGACTCTCTGGCAGTGCGGCACTCCCTCAGTACTGACCCTCCCACAGTGCGGCACTCCCTCAGTACTGACCCTCTGACAGTGCGGCACTCCCTCAGTACTGACTCTCTGACAGTGCACTCCCTCAGTACTGACCCTCTGACAGTGCGGCGCTCCCTCAGTACTTACCCTCTGACAGTGCGGCACTCCCTCAGTACTGACCCTCTGACAGTGCGGCGCTCCCTCAGTCCTGACCCTCTGACAGTGCAGCAATCCCTCAGTACTGACCCTCTGACAGTGCAGCACTCCCTCAGTACTGACCCTCTGACAGTGCGGCGCTCCCTCAGTACTGACCCTCTGACAGTGCAGCACTCCCTCAGTACTGACCCTCTGACAGTGCGGCACTACCTCAGTACTGACCCTCTGACAGTGCGGCACTCCCTCAGTACTGACCCTCTGACAGTGCGGCACTCCCTCAGTACTGACCCTCTGACAGTGCGGCGCTCCCTCAGTACTGACCCTCTGACAGTGCGGCACTCCCTCAGTACTGACCCTCTGACAGTGCGGCACTCCCTCAGTACTAACCCTCTGACAGTGCAGCACTCCCTCAGTACTGACCCTCTGACAGTGCGGCGCTCCCTCAGTACTGACCCTCTGACAGTGCGGCACTCCCTCAGTACTGACCCTCTGACAGTGCAGCACTCCCTCAGTACTGACCCTCTGACAGTGCGGCGCTCCCTCAGTACTGACCCTCTGACAGTGCAGCACTCCCTCAGTACTGACCCTCTGACAGTGCGGCACTCCCTCAGTACTGACCCTCTGACAGTGCAGCACTCCCTCAGTACTGACCCTCCGACAGTGCGGCGCTCCCTCAGTACTGACCCTCTGACAGTGCGGCACTCCCTCAGTACTGACCCTCCGACAGTGCGGCACTCCCTCAGTACTGACTCTCTGACAGTGCGGCACTCCCTCAGTACTGACCCTCTGACAGTGCGGCGCTCCCTCAGTACTGACCCTCTGACAGTGCGGCACTCCCTCAGTACTGACCCTCTGACAGTGCGGCGCTCCCTCAGTACTGACCCTCTGACAGTGCGGCGCTCCCTCAGTACTGACCCTCTGACAGTGCGGCGCTCCCTCAGCACTGACCCTCTAACAGTGCGGCACTCCCTCAGTACTGACCCTCTGACAGTGCGGCACTCCCTCAGTACTGACCCTCTGACAGTGCGGCACTCCCTCAGTACTGACCCTCCCGCAGTGCGGCTCTCCCTCAGTACTGACCCTCTGACAGTGCGGCACTCCCTCAGTACTGACCCTCTGACAGTGCGGCTCTCCCTCAGTACTGACCCTCTGACAGTGCAGCGCTCCCTCAGTACTGACCCTCTGACAGTGCGGCACTCCCTCAGTACTGACCCTCTGACAGTGCGGCGCTCCCTCAGTACTGACTCTCTGACGGTGCGGCGCTCCCTCAGTACTGACCCTCTGACAGTGCGGCACTCCCTCAGTACTGACCCTCTGACAGTGCGGCACTCCATCAGTATTGACCCTCTGACAGTGCGGCGCTCCCTCAGTATTGACCCTCTGACAGTGCAGCACTCCCTCAGTACTGACCCTCTGACAGTGCAGCACTCCCTCAGTACTGACCCTCTGACAGTGCAGCACTCCCTCAGTACTGACTCTCTGACGGTGCGGCACTCCCTCAGTACTGACCCTCTGACAGTGCAGCACTCACTCAGTACTGACCCTCTGACAGTGCGGCACTCCCTCAGTACTGACCCTCTGACAGTGCAGCACTCCCTCAGTACTGACCCTCTGACAGTGCAGCACTCCCTCAGTACTGACTCTCTGACGGTGCGGCACTCCCTCAGTACTGACCCTCTGACAGTGCAGCACTCACTCAGTACTGACCCTCTGACAGTGCGGCACTCCCTCAGTATTGACCCTCTGACAGTGCGGCTCTCCCTCAGTACTGACCCTCTGACAGTGCGGCGCTCCCTCAGTACTGACCCTCTGACAGTGCGGCGCTCCCTCAGTACTGACCCTCTGACAGTGCGGTACTCCCTCAGTACTGACCCTCTGACAGTGCGGCACTCCCTCAGTACTGACCCTCCCACAGTGCGGCACTCCCTCAGCACTGACCCTCTGACAGTGCGGCACTCCCTCAGTACTGACCCTCTGACAGTGCGGCGCTCCCTCAGTACTGACCCTCTGACAGTGCGGCACTCCCTCAATACTGACTCTCTGACGGTGCGACACTCCCTCAGTACTGACCCTCTGACAGTGCGGCACTCCCTCAGTACTGACTCTCTGACAGTGCGTCACTCCCTCAGTACTGACCCTCCGACAGTGCGGCACTCCCTCAGTACTGACCCTCTGACAGTGCGGCACTCCCTCAGTACAGACCCTCTGACAGTGCGTCACTCCCTCAGTACTGACCCTCTGACAGTGCGGCACTCCCTCAGTACTGACCCTCTGACAGTGCGGCACTCCCTCAGTACTGACCCTCTGACAGTGCGGCACTCCCTCAGTACTGACCCTCTGACAGTGCCGCGCTCCCTCAGTACTGACCCTCTGACAGTGCGGCGTTCCCTCAGTACTGACCCTCTGACAGTGCGGCGCTCCCTCAGTACTGACCCTCTGACAGTGCGGCGCTCCCTCAGTACTGACCCTCTGACAGTGCGGCACTCCCTCAGTACTGACCCTCTGACAGTGAGGCGCTCCCTCAGTACTGACCCTCTGACAGTGCAGCACTCCCTCAGTACTGACCCTCTGACAGTGCGGCACTCCCTCAGTACTGACCCTCTGACAGTGCGGCACTCCCTCAGTACTGACCCTCCGACAGTGCGGCACTCCCTCAGTACTGACGCTCGGACAGTGCGGCACTCCCTCAGTACTGACCCTCTGACAGTGCGGCACTCCCTCAGTACTGACCCTCTGACAGTGCGGCGCTCCCTCAGTACTGACCCTCTGACAGTGCGGCGCTCCCTCAGCACTGACCCTCTGACAGTGCGGCGCTCCCTCAGAACTGACCCTCTGACAGTGCAGCACTCCTTCAGTACTGACCCTCTGACAGTGCGGAGCTCCCTCAGTTCTGACCCTCTGGCAGTGCGGCGCTCCCTCAGTACTGACCCTCTGACAGTGCAACACTCCCTCAGTACTGACTCTCTGACAGTGGCACTCCCTCAGTACTGACCCTCTGACAGTGCGGCACTCCCTCAATACTGACCCTCTGACAGTGCGGCACTCCCTCAGTACTGACCCTCTGACAGTGCAGCACTCCCTCAGTACTGACCCTCTGATAGTGCGTCACTCCCTCAGTACTGACCCTCTGACAGTGCAGCACTCCCTCAGTACTGACCCTCTGTCAGTCATCACTCATTCAGTACTGACCCTCCCACAGTGCGGCACTCCCTCAGTACTGATCCTCTGACATTGCGGCACTCCCTCAGTACTGACCCTCTGACAGTGCGGCACTCCCTCAGTACTGACCCTCCGACAGTGCAGCGCTCCCTCAGTACTGACCCTCTGACAGTGCGGCACTCCCTCAGTGCTGACCCTCTGACAGTGCAGCTCTCCCTCAGTACTGACCCTCTGACAGTGCGGCACTCCCTCAGTACTGACCCTCTGACAGTGCGGCGCTCCCTCAGTACTGATCCTCTGACAGTGCAGCACTCCCTCAGTACTGACCCTCTGACATTGCGGCACTCCCTCAGTACTGACCCTCTGACATTGTGGCACTCCCTCAGTACTGACCCTCTGACAGTGCAGCACTCCCTCAGTACTGACCCTCTGACAGTGCGGCGCTCCCTCAGTACTGACCCTCTGACAGTGCGGCGCTCCCTCAGTACTGACCCTCTGAGAGTGCGGCACTCCCTCAGTACTGACCCTCTGACAGTGCGGCACTCCCTCAGTACTGACCCTCTGACAGTGAAGCACTCCCTCAGTACTGACCCTCTGACAGTGCAGCACTCCCTCAGTACTGACCCTCTGACAGTGTGGCACTCCCTCAGTACTGACCCTCTGACAGTGCAGCACTCCCTCAGTACTGACCCTCTGACAGTGCGGCACTCCCTCAGTACTGACCCTCTGACAGTGCAGCACTCCCTCAGTACTGACCCTCTGACAGTGCGGCACTCCCTCAGTACTGACCCTCTGACAGTGCGGCACTCCCTCAGTACTGACCCTCTGACAGTGCGTCACTCCCTCAGTACTGACCCTCTGACAGTGCAGCACTCCCTCAGTACTGACCCTCTGACAGTGCAGCACTCCCTCAGTACTGACCCTCTGACAGTGTAGCACTCCCTCAGTACTGACCCTCTGACAGTGCGGCACTCCCTCAGTACTGACCCTCTGACAGTGCGGCGCTCCCTCAGTACTGACCCTCTGACAGTGCAGCACTCCCTCAGTACTGACCCTCTGACAGTGCGGCACTCCCTCAGTACTGACCCTCTGACAGTGCGGCACTCCCTCAGTACTGACTTTGTGACAGTGCGGTACTCCCCCAGTACTGACCCTCTGACAGTGCGGCACTCCCTCAGTACTGACCCTCTGACAGTGCGGCACTCCCTCAGTACTGACCCTCTGACAGTGCGGCACTCCCTCAGTACTAACCCTCTGACAGTGCAGCACTCCCTCAGTACTGACCCTCTGACAGTGCGGCGCTCCCTCAGTACTGACCCTCTGACAGTGCGGCACTCCCTCAGTACTGACCCTCTGACAGTGCAGCACTCCCTCAGTACTGACCCTCTGACAGTGCGGCGCTCCCTCAGTACTGACCCTCTGACAGTGCAGCACTCCCTCAGTACTGACCCTCTGACAGTGCGGCACTCCCTCAGTACTGACCCTCTGACAGTGCAGCACTCCCTCAGTACTGACCCTCCGACAGTGCGGCGCTCCCTCAGTACTGACCCTCTGACAGTGCGGCACTCCCTCAGTACTGACCCTCTGACAGTGCGGCACTCCCTCAGTACTGACTCTCTGACAGTGCGGCACTCCCTCAGTACTGACCCTCTGACAGTGCGGCGCTCCCTCAGTACTGACCCTCTGACAGTGCGGCACTCCCTCAGTACTGACCCTCTGACAGTGCGGCGCTCCCTCAGTACTGACCCTCTGACAGTGCGGCGCTCCCTCAGTACTGACCCTCTGACAGTGCGGCGCTCCCTCAGCACTGACCCTCTAACAGTGCGGCACTCCCTCAGTACTGACCCTCTGACAGTGCGGCACTCCCTCAGTACTGACCCTCTGACAGTGCGGCACTCCCTCAGTACTGACCCTCCCGCAGTGCGGCTCTCCCTCAGTACTGACCCTCTGACAGTGCGGCACTCCCTCAGTACTGACCCTCTGACAGTGCGGCTCTCCCTCAGTACTGACCCTCTGACAGTGCAGCGCTCCCTCAGTACTGACCCTCTGACAGTGCGGCACTCCCTCAGTACTGACCCTCTGACAGTGCGGCGCTCCCTCAGTACTGACTCTCTGACGGTGCGGCGCTCCCTCAGTACTGACCCTCTGACAGTGCGGCACTCCCTCAGTACTGACCCTCTGACAGTGCGGCACTCCATCAGTATTGACCCTCTGACAGTGCGGCGCTCCCTCAGTATTGACCCTCTGACAGTGCAGCACTCCCTCAGTACTGACCCTCTGACAGTGCAGCACTCCCTCAGTACTGACCCTCTGACAGTGCAGCACTCCCTCAGTACTGACTCTCTGACGGTGCGGCACTCCCTCAGTACTGACCCTCTGACAGTGCAGCACTCACTCAGTACTGACCCTCTGACAGTGCGGCACTCCCTCAGTACTGACCCTCTGACAGTGCAGCACTCCCTCAGTACTGACCCTCTGACAGTGCAGCACTCCCTCAGTACTGACTCTCTGACGGTGCGGCACTCCCTCAGTACTGACCCTCTGACAGTGCAGCACTCACTCAGTACTGACCCTCTGACAGTGCGGCACTCCCTCAGTATTGACCCTCTCACAGTGCGGCTCTCCCTCAGTACTGACCCTCTGACAGTGCGGCGCTCCCTCAGTACTGACCCTCTGACAGTGCGGCGCTCCCTCAGTACTGACCCTCTGACAGTGCGGTACTCCCTCAGTACTGACCCTCTGACAGTGCGGCACTCCCTCAGTACTGACCCTCCCACAGTGCGGCACTCCCTCAGCACTGACCCTCTGACAGTGCGGCACTCCCTCAGTACTGACCCTCTGACAGTGCGGCGCTCCCTCAGTACTGACCCTCTGACAGTGCGGCACTCCCTCAATACTGACTCTCTGACGGTGCGACACTCCCTCAGTACTGACCCTCTGACAGTGCGGCACTCCCTCAGTACTGACTCTCTGACAGTGCGTCACTCCCTCAGTACTGACCCTCCGACAGTGCGGCACTCCCTCAGTACTGACCCTCTGACAGTGCGGCACTCCCTCAGTACAGACCCTCTGACAGTGCGTCACTCCCTCAGTACTGACCCTCTGACAGTGCGGCACTCCCTCAGTACTGACCCTCTGACAGTGCGGCACTCCCTCAGTACTGACCCTCTGACAGTGCGGCACTCCCTCAGTACTGACCCTCTGACAGTGCCGCGCTCCCTCAGTACTGACCCTCTGACAGTGCGGCGTTCCCTCAGTACTGACCCTCTGACAGTGCGGCGCTCCCTCAGTACTGACCCTCTGACAGTGCGGCGCTCCCTCAGTACTGACCCTCTGACAGTGCGGCACTCCCTCAGTACTGACCCTCTGACAGTGAGGCGCTCCCTCAGTACTGACCCTCTGACAGTGCAGCACTCCCTCAGTACTGACCCTCTGACAGTGCGGCACTCCCTCAGTACTGACCCTCTGACAGTGCGGCACTCCCTCAGTACTGACCCTCCGACAGTGCGGCACTCCCTCAGTACTGACGCTCGGACAGTGCGGCACTCCCTCAGTACTGACCCTCTGACAGTGCGGCACTCCCTCAGTACTGACCCTCTGACAGTGCGGCGCTCCCTCAGTACTGACCCTCTGACAGTGCGGCGCTCCCTCAGCACTGACCCTCTGACAGTGCGGCGCTCCCTCAGAACTGACCCTCTGACAGTGCAGCACTCCTTCAGTACTGACCCTCTGACAGTGCGGAGCTCCCTCAGTTCTGACCCTCTGGCAGTGCGGCGCTCCCTCAGTACTGACCCTCTGACAGTGCAACACTCCCTCAGTACTGACTCTCTGACAGTGGCACTCCCTCAGTACTGACCCTCTGACAGTGCGGCACTCCCTCAATACTGACCCTCTGACAGTGCGGCACTCCCTCAGTACTGACCCTCTGACAGTGCAGCACTCCCTCAGTACTGACCCTCTGATAGTGCGTCACTCCCTCAGTACTGACCCTCTGACAGTGCAGCACTCCCTCAGTACTGACCCTCTGTCAGTCATCACTCATTCAGTACTGACCCTCCCACAGTGCGGCACTCCCTCAGTACTGATCCTCTGACATTGCGGCACTCCCTCAGTACTGACCCTCTGACAGTGCGGCACTCCCTCAGTACTGACCCTCCGACAGTGCAGCGCTCCCTCAGTACTGACCCTCTGACAGTGCGGCACTCCCTCAGTGCTGACCCTCTGACAGTGCAGCTCTCCCTCAGTACTGACCCTCTGACAGTGCGGCACTCCCTCAGTACTGACCCTCTGACAGTGCGGCGCTCCCTCAGTACTGATCCTCTGACAGTGCAGCACTCCCTCAGTACTGACCCTCTGACATTGCGGCACTCCCTCAGTACTGACCCTCTGACATTGTGGCACTCCCTCAGTACTGACCCTCTGACAGTGCAGCACTCCCTCAGTACTGACCCTCTGACAGTGCGGCGCTCCCTCAGTACTGACCCTCTGACAGTGCGGCGCTCCCTCAGTACTGACCCTCTGAGAGTGCGGCACTCCCTCAGTACTGACCCTCTGACAGTGCGGCACTCCCTCAGTACTGACCCTCTGACAGTGAAGCACTCCCTCAGTACTGACCCTCTGACAGTGCAGCACTCCCTCAGTACTGACCCTCTGACAGTGTGGCACTCCCTCAGTACTGACCCTCTGACAGTGCAGCACTCCCTCAGTACTGACCCTCTGACAGTGCGGCACTCCCTCAGTACTGACCCTCTGACAGTGCAGCACTCCCTCAGTACTGACCCTCTGACAGTGCGGCACTCCCTCAGTACTGACCCTCTGACAGTGCGGCACTCCCTCAGTACTGACCCTCTGACAGTGCGTCACTCCCTCAGTACTGACCCTCTGACAGTGCAGCACTCCCTCAGTACTGACCCTCTGACAGTGCAGCACTCCCTCAGTACTGACCCTCTGACAGTGTAGCACTCCCTCAGTACTGACCCTCTGACAGTGCGGCACTCCCTCAGTACTGACCCTCTGACAGTGCGGCGCTCCCTCAGTACTGACCCTCTGACAGTGCAGCACTCCCTCAGTACTGACCCTCTGACAGTGCGGCACTCCCTCAGTACTGACCCTCTGACAGTGCGGCACTCCCTCAGTACTGACTTTGTGACAGTGCGGTACTCCCCCAGTACTGACCCTCTGACAGTGCGGCACTCCCTCAGTACTGACCCTCTGACAGTGCGGCACTCCCTCAGTACTGACCCTCTGACAGTGCGGCACTCCCTCAGTACTGACCCTCTGACAGTGCGGCACTCCCTCAGTACTGACCCTCTGACAGTGCGGCACTCCCTCAGTACTGACCCTCTGACAGTGCGGCACTCCCTCAGTACTGACCCTCTGACAGTGCGGCACTCCCTCAGTACTGACCCTCTGACAGTGCAGCACTCCCTCAGTACTGACCCTCTGACAGTGCGGCACTCCCTCAGTACTGACCCTCTGACAGTGCGGCGCTCCCTCAGTACTGACCCTCTGACAGTGCAGCACTCCCTCAGTACTGACCCTCTGACAGTGCGGCACTCCCTCAGTACTGACCCTCTGACAGTGCGGCACTCCCTCAGTACTGACCTTCTGACAGTGCGGTACTCCCCCAGTACTGACCCTCTGACAGTGCGGCACTCCCTCAGTACTGACCCTCTGACAGTGCGGCACTCCCTCAGTACTGACCCTCTGACAGTGCGGCACTCCCTCAGTACTGACCCTCTGACAGTGCGGCACTCCCTCAGTACTGACCCTCTGACAGTGCAGCACTCCCTCAGTACTGACCCTCTGACAGTGCGGCACTCCCTCAGTACTGACCCTCTGACAGTGTAGCACTCCCTCAGTACTGACCCTCTGACAGTGCGGCACTCCCTCAGTACTGACCCTCTGACAGTGCGGCGCTCCCTCAGTACTGACCCTCTGACAGTGCAGCACTCCCTCAGTACTGACCCTCTGACAGTGCGGCACTCCCTCAGTACTGACCCTCTGACAGTGCGGCACTCCCTCAGTACTGACCTTGTGACAGTGCGGTACTCCCCCAGTACTGACCCTCTGACAGTGCGGCACTCCCTCAGTACTGACCCTCTGACAGTGCGGCACTCCCTCAGTACTGACCCTCTGACAGTGCGGCACTCCCTCAGTACTGACCCTCTGACAGTGCGGCACTCCCTCAGTACTGACCCTCTGACAGTGCGGCACTCCCTCAGTACTGACCCTCTGACAGTGCGGCACTCCCTCAGTACTGACCCTCTGACAGTGCGGCACTCCCTCAGTACTGACCCTCTGACAGTGTAGCACTCCCTCAGTACTGACCCTCTGACAGTGCGGCACTCCCTCAGTACTGACCCTCTGACAGTGCGGCGCTCCCTCAGTACTGACCCTCTGACAGTGCAGCACTCCCTCAGTACTGACCCTCTGACAGTGCGGCACTCCCTCAGTACTGACCCTCTGACAGTGCGGCACTCCCTCAGTACTGACCTTCTGACAGTGCGGTACTCCCCCAGTACTGACCCTCTGACAGTGCGGCACTCCCTCAGTACTGACCCTCTGACAGTGCGGCACTCCCTCAGTACTGACCCTCTGACAGTGCGGCACTCCCTCAGTACTGACCCTCTGACAGTGCGGCACTCCCTCAGTACTGACCCTCTGACAGTGCGGCACTCCCTCAGTACTGACCCTCTGACAGTGCGGCACTCCCTCAGTACTGACCCTCTGACAGTGCGGCACTCCCTCAGTACTGACCCTCTGACAGTGCGGCACTCCCTCAGTCCTGACCCTCCCACAGTGCGGCACTCCCTCAGTACTGACCCTCTGACAGTGCGTCACTCCCTCAGTACTGACCCTCTGACAGTGCAGCACTCCCTCAGTACTGACCCTCTGTCAGTCATCACTCATTCAGTACTGACCCTCCCACAGTGCGGCACTCCCTCAGTACTGATCCTCTGACATTGCGGCACTCCCTCAGTACTGACCCTCTGACAGTGCGGCACTCCCTCAATACTGACTCTCTGACGGTGCGGCGCTCCCTCAGTACTGACCCTCTGACAGTGCGGCACTCCCTCAGTACTGACCCTCTGACAGTGCGGCACTCCCTCAGTACTGACCCTCTGATAGTGCGGCACTCCCTCAGCACTAACCCTCTGACAGTGCGGCACTCCCTCAGTACTGACCCTCTGACAGTGCGGCACTCCCTCAGTACTGACCCTCTGACAGTGCGGCACTCCCTCAGTACTGACCCTCTGACAGTGCGGCACTCCCTCAGTACTGACTCTCTGACGGTGCGGCGCTCCCTCAGTACTGACCCTCTGACGGTGCGGAACTCCCTCAGTACTGACCCTCTGACAGTGCGGCACTCCCTCAGTACTGACTCTCTGACAGTGCGGCACTCCCTCAGTACTGACTCTCTGACAGTGCGGACCTCCCTCAGTACTGACCCTCTGACAGTGCGGCACTCCCTCAGTACTGACCCTCTGACAGTGCAGCACTCCCTCAGTACTGACCCTCTGACAGTGCAGCACTCCCTCAGTACTGACCCTCCCACAGTGCGGCACTCCCTCAGTACTGACCCTCTGACGGTGCGGCACTCCCTCAGTACTGACCCTCTGACAGTGCGGCACTCCCTCAGTACTGACCCTCTGACAGTGCGGCACTCCCTCAGTACTGACCCTCTGATGGTGCGGCGCTCCCTCAGTACTGACCCTCTGACAGTGCAGCACTCCCTCAGTACTGACCCTCCCACAGTGCGGCACTCCCTCAGTACTGACCCTCTGACGGTGCGGCACTCCCTCAGTACTGACCCTCTGACAGTGCGGCACTCCCTCAGTACTGACCCTCTGACAGTGCGGCACTCCCTCAGTACTGACCCTCTGACGGTGCGGCACTCCCTCAGTACTGACCCTCTGACAGTGCGGCACTCCCTCAGTACTGACCCTCTGACGGTGCGGCACTCCCTCAGTACTGACCCTCTGACAGTGCGGCACTCCCTCAGTACTGACTCTCTGGCAGTGCGGCACTCCCTCAGTACTGACCCTCCCACAGTGCGGCACTCCCTCAGTACTGACCCTCTGACAGTGCGGCACTCCCTCAGTACTGACTCTCTGACAGTGCACTCCCTCAGTACTGACCCTCTGACAGTGCGGCGCTCCCTCAGTACTTACCCTCTGACAGTGCGGCACTCCCTCAGTACTGACCCTCTGACAGTGCGGCGCTCCCTCAGTCCTGACCCTCTGACAGTGCAGCAATCCCTCAGTACTGACCCTCTGACAGTGCAGCACTCCCTCAGTACTGACCCTCTGACAGTGCGGCGCTCCCTCAGTACTGACCCTCTGACAGTGCAGCACTCCCTCAGTACTGACCCTCTGACAGTGCGGCACTACCTCAGTACTGACCCTCTGACAGTGCGGCACTCCCTCAGTACTGACCCTCTGACAGTGCGGCACTCCCTCAGTACTGACCCTCTGACAGTGCGGCGCTCCCTCAGTACTGACCCTCTGACAGTGCGGCACTCCCTCAGTACTGACCCTCTGACAGTGCGGCACTCCCTCAGTACTAACCCTCTGACAGTGCAGCACTCCCTCAGTACTGACCCTCTGACAGTGCGGCGCTCCCTCAGTACTGACCCTCTGACAGTGCGGCACTCCCTCAGTACTGACCCTCTGACAGTGCAGCACTCCCTCAGTACTGACCCTCTGACAGTGCGGCGCTCCCTCAGTACTGACCCTCTGACAGTGCAGCACTCCCTCAGTACTGACCCTCTGACAGTGCGGCACTCCCTCAGTACTGACCCTCTGACAGTGCAGCACTCCCTCAGTACTGACCCTCCGACAGTGCGGCGCTCCCTCAGTACTGACCCTCTGACAGTGCGGCACTCCCTCAGTACTGACCCTCCGACAGTGCGGCACTCCCTCAGTACTGACTCTCTGACAGTGCGGCACTCCCTCAGTACTGACCCTCTGACAGTGCGGCGCTCCCTCAGTACTGACCCTCTGACAGTGCGGCACTCCCTCAGTACTGACCCTCTGACAGTGCGGCGCTCCCTCAGTACTGACCCTCTGACAGTGCGGCGCTCCCTCAGTACTGACCCTCTGACAGTGCGGCGCTCCCTCAGCACTGACCCTCTAACAGTGCGGCACTCCCTCAGTACTGACCCTCTGACAGTGCGGCACTCCCTCAGTACTGACCCTCTGACAGTGCGGCACTCCCTCAGTACTGACCCTCCCGCAGTGCGGCTCTCCCTCAGTACTGACCCTCTGACAGTGCGGCACTCCCTCAGTACTGACCCTCTGACAGTGCGGCTCTCCCTCAGTACTGACCCTCTGACAGTGCAGCGCTCCCTCAGTACTGACCCTCTGACAGTGCGGCACTCCCTCAGTACTGACCCTCTGACAGTGCGGCGCTCCCTCAGTACTGACTCTCTGACGGTGCGGCGCTCCCTCAGTACTGACCCTCTGACAGTGCGGCACTCCCTCAGTACTGACCCTCTGACAGTGCGGCACTCCATCAGTATTGACCCTCTGACAGTGCGGCGCTCCCTCAGTATTGACCCTCTGACAGTGCAGCACTCCCTCAGTACTGACCCTCTGACAGTGCAGCACTCCCTCAGTACTGACCCTCTGACAGTGCAGCACTCCCTCAGTACTGACTCTCTGACGGTGCGGCACTCCCTCAGTACTGACCCTCTGACAGTGCAGCACTCACTCAGTACTGACCCTCTGACAGTGCGGCACTCCCTCAGTACTGACCCTCTGACAGTGCAGCACTCCCTCAGTACTGACCCTCTGACAGTGCAGCACTCCCTCAGTACTGACTCTCTGACGGTGCGGCACTCCCTCAGTACTGACCCTCTGACAGTGCAGCACTCACTCAGTACTGACCCTCTGACAGTGCGGCACTCCCTCAGTATTGACCCTCTGACAGTGCGGCTCTCCCTCAGTACTGACCCTCTGACAGTGCGGCGCTCCCTCAGTACTGACCCTCTGACAGTGCGGCGCTCCCTCAGTACTGACCCTCTGACAGTGCGGTACTCCCTCAGTACTGACCCTCTGACAGTGCGGCACTCCCTCAGTACTGACCCTCCCACAGTGCGGCACTCCCTCAGCACTGACCCTCTGACAGTGCGGCACTCCCTCAGTACTGACCCTCTGACAGTGCGGCGCTCCCTCAGTACTGACCCTCTGACAGTGCGGCACTCCCTCAATACTGACTCTCTGACGGTGCGACACTCCCTCAGTACTGACCCTCTGACAGTGCGGCACTCCCTCAGTACTGACTCTCTGACAGTGCGTCACTCCCTCAGTACTGACCCTCCGACAGTGCGGCACTCCCTCAGTACTGACCCTCTGACAGTGCGGCACTCCCTCAGTACAGACCCTCTGACAGTGCGTCACTCCCTCAGTACTGACCCTCTGACAGTGCGGCACTCCCTCAGTACTGACCCTCTGACAGTGCGGCACTCCCTCAGTACTGACCCTCTGACAGTGCGGCACTCCCTCAGTACTGACCCTCTGACAGTGCCGCGCTCCCTCAGTACTGACCCTCTGACAGTGCGGCGTTCCCTCAGTACTGACCCTCTGACAGTGCGGCGCTCCCTCAGTACTGACCCTCTGACAGTGCGGCGCTCCCTCAGTACTGACCCTCTGACAGTGCGGCACTCCCTCAGTACTGACCCTCTGACAGTGAGGCGCTCCCTCAGTACTGACCCTCTGACAGTGCAGCACTCCCTCAGTACTGACCCTCTGACAGTGCGGCACTCCCTCAGTACTGACCCTCTGACAGTGCGGCACTCCCTCAGTACTGACCCTCCGACAGTGCGGCACTCCCTCAGTACTGACGCTCGGACAGTGCGGCACTCCCTCAGTACTGACCCTCTGACAGTGCGGCACTCCCTCAGTACTGACCCTCTGACAGTGCGGCGCTCCCTCAGTACTGACCCTCTGACAGTGCGGCGCTCCCTCAGCACTGACCCTCTGACAGTGCGGCGCTCCCTCAGAACTGACCCTCTGACAGTGCAGCACTCCTTCAGTACTGACCCTCTGACAGTGCGGAGCTCCCTCAGTTCTGACCCTCTGGCAGTGCGGCGCTCCCTCAGTACTGACCCTCTGACAGTGCAACACTCCCTCAGTACTGACTCTCTGACAGTGGCACTCCCTCAGTACTGACCCTCTGACAGTGCGGCACTCCCTCAATACTGACCCTCTGACAGTGCGGCACTCCCTCAGTACTGACCCTCTGACAGTGCAGCACTCCCTCAGTACTGACCCTCTGATAGTGCGTCACTCCCTCAGTACTGACCCTCTGACAGTGCAGCACTCCCTCAGTACTGACCCTCTGTCAGTCATCACTCATTCAGTACTGACCCTCCCACAGTGCGGCACTCCCTCAGTACTGATCCTCTGACATTGCGGCACTCCCTCAGTACTGACCCTCTGACAGTGCGGCACTCCCTCAGTACTGACCCTCCGACAGTGCAGCGCTCCCTCAGTACTGACCCTCTGACAGTGCGGCACTCCCTCAGTGCTGACCCTCTGACAGTGCAGCTCTCCCTCAGTACTGACCCTCTGACAGTGCGGCACTCCCTCAGTACTGACCCTCTGACAGTGCGGCGCTCCCTCAGTACTGATCCTCTGACAGTGCAGCACTCCCTCAGTACTGACCCTCTGACATTGCGGCACTCCCTCAGTACTGACCCTCTGACATTGTGGCACTCCCTCAGTACTGACCCTCTGACAGTGCAGCACTCCCTCAGTACTGACCCTCTGACAGTGCGGCGCTCCCTCAGTACTGACCCTCTGACAGTGCGGCGCTCCCTCAGTACTGACCCTCTGAGAGTGCGGCACTCCCTCAGTACTGACCCTCTGACAGTGCGGCACTCCCTCAGTACTGACCCTCTGACAGTGAAGCACTCCCTCAGTACTGACCCTCTGACAGTGCAGCACTCCCTCAGTACTGACCCTCTGACAGTGTGGCACTCCCTCAGTACTGACCCTCTGACAGTGCAGCACTCCCTCAGTACTGACCCTCTGACAGTGCGGCACTCCCTCAGTACTGACCCTCTGACAGTGCAGCACTCCCTCAGTACTGACCCTCTGACAGTGCGGCACTCCCTCAGTACTGACCCTCTGACAGTGCGGCACTCCCTCAGTACTGACCCTCTGACAGTGCGTCACTCCCTCAGTACTGACCCTCTGACAGTGCAGCACTCCCTCAGTACTGACCCTCTGACAGTGCAGCACTCCCTCAGTACTGACCCTCTGACAGTGTAGCACTCCCTCAGTACTGACCCTCTGACAGTGCGGCACTCCCTCAGTACTGACCCTCTGACAGTGCGGCGCTCCCTCAGTACTGACCCTCTGACAGTGCAGCACTCCCTCAGTACTGACCCTCTGACAGTGCGGCACTCCCTCAGTACTGACCCTCTGACAGTGCGGCACTCCCTCAGTACTGACTTTGTGACAGTGCGGTACTCCCCCAGTACTGACCCTCTGACAGTGCGGCACTCCCTCAGTACTGACCCTCTGACAGTGCGGCACTCCCTCAGTACTGACCCTCTGACAGTGCGGCACTCCCTCAGTACTAACCCTCTGACAGTGCAGCACTCCCTCAGTACTGACCCTCTGACAGTGCGGCGCTCCCTCAGTACTGACCCTCTGACAGTGCGGCACTCCCTCAGTACTGACCCTCTGACAGTGCAGCACTCCCTCAGTACTGACCCTCTGACAGTGCGGCGCTCCCTCAGTACTGACCCTCTGACAGTGCAGCACTCCCTCAGTACTGACCCTCTGACAGTGCGGCACTCCCTCAGTACTGACCCTCTGACAGTGCAGCACTCCCTCAGTACTGACCCTCCGACAGTGCGGCGCTCCCTCAGTACTGACCCTCTGACAGTGCGGCACTCCCTCAGTACTGACCCTCTGACAGTGCGGCACTCCCTCAGTACTGACTCTCTGACAGTGCGGCACTCCCTCAGTACTGACCCTCTGACAGTGCGGCGCTCCCTCAGTACTGACCCTCTGACAGTGCGGCACTCCCTCAGTACTGACCCTCTGACAGTGCGGCGCTCCCTCAGTACTGACCCTCTGACAGTGCGGCGCTCCCTCAGTACTGACCCTCTGACAGTGCGGCGCTCCCTCAGCACTGACCCTCTAACAGTGCGGCACTCCCTCAGTACTGACCCTCTGACAGTGCGGCACTCCCTCAGTACTGACCCTCTGACAGTGCGGCACTCCCTCAGTACTGACCCTCCCGCAGTGCGGCTCTCCCTCAGTACTGACCCTCTGACAGTGCGGCACTCCCTCAGTACTGACCCTCTGACAGTGCGGCTCTCCCTCAGTACTGACCCTCTGACAGTGCAGCGCTCCCTCAGTACTGACCCTCTGACAGTGCGGCACTCCCTCAGTACTGACCCTCTGACAGTGCGGCGCTCCCTCAGTACTGACTCTCTGACGGTGCGGCGCTCCCTCAGTACTGACCCTCTGACAGTGCGGCACTCCCTCAGTACTGACCCTCTGACAGTGCGGCACTCCATCAGTATTGACCCTCTGACAGTGCGGCGCTCCCTCAGTATTGACCCTCTGACAGTGCAGCACTCCCTCAGTACTGACCCTCTGACAGTGCAGCACTCCCTCAGTACTGACCCTCTGACAGTGCAGCACTCCCTCAGTACTGACTCTCTGACGGTGCGGCACTCCCTCAGTACTGACCCTCTGACAGTGCAGCACTCACTCAGTACTGACCCTCTGACAGTGCGGCACTCCCTCAGTACTGACCCTCTGACAGTGCAGCACTCCCTCAGTACTGACCCTCTGACAGTGCAGCACTCCCTCAGTACTGACTCTCTGACGGTGCGGCACTCCCTCAGTACTGACCCTCTGACAGTGCAGCACTCACTCAGTACTGACCCTCTGACAGTGCGGCACTCCCTCAGTATTGACCCTCTCACAGTGCGGCTCTCCCTCAGTACTGACCCTCTGACAGTGCGGCGCTCCCTCAGTACTGACCCTCTGACAGTGCGGCGCTCCCTCAGTACTGACCCTCTGACAGTGCGGTACTCCCTCAGTACTGACCCTCTGACAGTGCGGCACTCCCTCAGTACTGACCCTCCCACAGTGCGGCACTCCCTCAGCACTGACCCTCTGACAGTGCGGCACTCCCTCAGTACTGACCCTCTGACAGTGCGGCGCTCCCTCAGTACTGACCCTCTGACAGTGCGGCACTCCCTCAATACTGACTCTCTGACGGTGCGACACTCCCTCAGTACTGACCCTCTGACAGTGCGGCACTCCCTCAGTACTGACTCTCTGACAGTGCGTCACTCCCTCAGTACTGACCCTCCGACAGTGCGGCACTCCCTCAGTACTGACCCTCTGACAGTGCGGCACTCCCTCAGTACAGACCCTCTGACAGTGCGTCACTCCCTCAGTACTGACCCTCTGACAGTGCGGCACTCCCTCAGTACTGACCCTCTGACAGTGCGGCACTCCCTCAGTACTGACCCTCTGACAGTGCGGCACTCCCTCAGTACTGACCCTCTGACAGTGCCGCGCTCCCTCAGTACTGACCCTCTGACAGTGCGGCGTTCCCTCAGTACTGACCCTCTGACAGTGCGGCGCTCCCTCAGTACTGACCCTCTGACAGTGCGGCGCTCCCTCAGTACTGACCCTCTGACAGTGCGGCACTCCCTCAGTACTGACCCTCTGACAGTGAGGCGCTCCCTCAGTACTGACCCTCTGACAGTGCAGCACTCCCTCAGTACTGACCCTCTGACAGTGCGGCACTCCCTCAGTACTGACCCTCTGACAGTGCGGCACTCCCTCAGTACTGACCCTCCGACAGTGCGGCACTCCCTCAGTACTGACGCTCGGACAGTGCGGCACTCCCTCAGTACTGACCCTCTGACAGTGCGGCACTCCCTCAGTACTGACCCTCTGACAGTGCGGCGCTCCCTCAGTACTGACCCTCTGACAGTGCGGCGCTCCCTCAGCACTGACCCTCTGACAGTGCGGCGCTCCCTCAGAACTGACCCTCTGACAGTGCAGCACTCCTTCAGTACTGACCCTCTGACAGTGCGGAGCTCCCTCAGTTCTGACCCTCTGGCAGTGCGGCGCTCCCTCAGTACTGACCCTCTGACAGTGCAACACTCCCTCAGTACTGACTCTCTGACAGTGGCACTCCCTCAGTACTGACCCTCTGACAGTGCGGCACTCCCTCAATACTGACCCTCTGACAGTGCGGCACTCCCTCAGTACTGACCCTCTGACAGTGCAGCACTCCCTCAGTACTGACCCTCTGATAGTGCGTCACTCCCTCAGTACTGACCCTCTGACAGTGCAGCACTCCCTCAGTACTGACCCTCTGTCAGTCATCACTCATTCAGTACTGACCCTCCCACAGTGCGGCACTCCCTCAGTACTGATCCTCTGACATTGCGGCACTCCCTCAGTACTGACCCTCTGACAGTGCGGCACTCCCTCAGTACTGACCCTCCGACAGTGCAGCGCTCCCTCAGTACTGACCCTCTGACAGTGCGGCACTCCCTCAGTGCTGACCCTCTGACAGTGCAGCTCTCCCTCAGTACTGACCCTCTGACAGTGCGGCACTCCCTCAGTACTGACCCTCTGACAGTGCGGCGCTCCCTCAGTACTGATCCTCTGACAGTGCAGCACTCCCTCAGTACTGACCCTCTGACATTGCGGCACTCCCTCAGTACTGACCCTCTGACATTGTGGCACTCCCTCAGTACTGACCCTCTGACAGTGCAGCACTCCCTCAGTACTGACCCTCTGACAGTGCGGCGCTCCCTCAGTACTGACCCTCTGACAGTGCGGCGCTCCCTCAGTACTGACCCTCTGAGAGTGCGGCACTCCCTCAGTACTGACCCTCTGACAGTGCGGCACTCCCTCAGTACTGACCCTCTGACAGTGAAGCACTCCCTCAGTACTGACCCTCTGACAGTGCAGCACTCCCTCAGTACTGACCCTCTGACAGTGTGGCACTCCCTCAGTACTGACCCTCTGACAGTGCAGCACTCCCTCAGTACTGACCCTCTGACAGTGCGGCACTCCCTCAGTACTGACCCTCTGACAGTGCAGCACTCCCTCAGTACTGACCCTCTGACAGTGCGGCACTCCCTCAGTACTGACCCTCTGACAGTGCGGCACTCCCTCAGTACTGACCCTCTGACAGTGCGTCACTCCCTCAGTACTGACCCTCTGACAGTGCAGCACTCCCTCAGTACTGACCCTCTGACAGTGCAGCACTCCCTCAGTACTGACCCTCTGACAGTGTAGCACTCCCTCAGTACTGACCCTCTGACAGTGCGGCACTCCCTCAGTACTGACCCTCTGACAGTGCGGCGCTCCCTCAGTACTGACCCTCTGACAGTGCAGCACTCCCTCAGTACTGACCCTCTGACAGTGCGGCACTCCCTCAGTACTGACCCTCTGACAGTGCGGCACTCCCTCAGTACTGACTTTGTGACAGTGCGGTACTCCCCCAGTACTGACCCTCTGACAGTGCGGCACTCCCTCAGTACTGACCCTCTGACAGTGCGGCACTCCCTCAGTACTGACCCTCTGACAGTGCGGCACTCCCTCAGTACTGACCCTCTGACAGTGCGGCACTCCCTCAGTACTGACCCTCTGACAGTGCGGCACTCCCTCAGTACTGACCCTCTGACAGTGCGGCACTCCCTCAGTACTGACCCTCTGACAGTGCGGCACTCCCTCAGTACTGACCCTCTGACAGTGCAGCACTCCCTCAGTACTGACCCTCTGACAGTGCGGCACTCCCTCAGTACTGACCCTCTGACAGTGCGGCGCTCCCTCAGTACTGACCCTCTGACAGTGCAGCACTCCCTCAGTACTGACCCTCTGACAGTGCGGCACTCCCTCAGTACTGACCCTCTGACAGTGCGGCACTCCCTCAGTACTGACCTTCTGACAGTGCGGTACTCCCCCAGTACTGACCCTCTGACAGTGCGGCACTCCCTCAGTACTGACCCTCTGACAGTGCGGCACTCCCTCAGTACTGACCCTCTGACAGTGCGGCACTCCCTCAGTACTGACCCTCTGACAGTGCGGCACTCCCTCAGTACTGACCCTCTGACAGTGCAGCACTCCCTCAGTACTGACCCTCTGACAGTGCGGCACTCCCTCAGTACTGACCCTCTGACAGTGTAGCACTCCCTCAGTACTGACCCTCTGACAGTGCGGCACTCCCTCAGTACTGACCCTCTGACAGTGCGGCGCTCCCTCAGTACTGACCCTCTGACAGTGCAGCACTCCCTCAGTACTGACCCTCTGACAGTGCGGCACTCCCTCAGTACTGACCCTCTGACAGTGCGGCACTCCCTCAGTACTGACCTTGTGACAGTGCGGTACTCCCCCAGTACTGACCCTCTGACAGTGCGGCACTCCCTCAGTACTGACCCTCTGACAGTGCGGCACTCCCTCAGTACTGACCCTCTGACAGTGCGGCACTCCCTCAGTACTGACCCTCTGACAGTGCGGCACTCCCTCAGTACTGACCCTCTGACAGTGCGGCACTCCCTCAGTACTGACCCTCTGACAGTGCGGCACTCCCTCAGTACTGACCCTCTGACAGTGCGGCACTCCCTCAGTACTGACCCTCTGACAGTGTAGCACTCCCTCAGTACTGACCCTCTGACAGTGCGGCACTCCCTCAGTACTGACCCTCTGACAGTGCGGCGCTCCCTCAGTACTGACCCTCTGACAGTGCAGCACTCCCTCAGTACTGACCCTCTGACAGTGCGGCACTCCCTCAGTACTGACCCTCTGACAGTGCGGCACTCCCTCAGTACTGACCTTCTGACAGTGCGGTACTCCCCCAGTACTGACCCTCTGACAGTGCGGCACTCCCTCAGTACTGACCCTCTGACAGTGCGGCACTCCCTCAGTACTGACCCTCTGACAGTGCGGCACTCCCTCAGTACTGACCCTCTGACAGTGCGGCACTCCCTCAGTACTGACCCTCTGACAGTGCGGCACTCCCTCAGTACTGACCCTCTGACAGTGCGGCACTCCCTCAGTACTGACCCTCTGACAGTGCGGCACTCCCTCAGTACTGACCCTCTGACAGTGCGGCACTCCCTCAGTCCTGACCCTCCCACAGTGCGGCACTCCCTCAGTACTGACCCTCTGACAGTGCGTCACTCCCTCAGTACTGACCCTCTGACAGTGCAGCACTCCCTCAGTACTGACCCTCTGTCAGTCATCACTCATTCAGTACTGACCCTCCCACAGTGCGGCACTCCCTCAGTACTGATCCTCTGACATTGCGGCACTCCCTCAGTACTGACCCTCTGACAGTGCGGCACTCCCTCAGTACTGACCCTCCGACAGTGCAGCGCTCCCTCAGTACTGACCCTCTGACAGTGCGGCACTCCCTCAGTGCTGACCCTCTGACAGTGCAGCTCTCCCTCAGTACTGACCCTCTGACAGTGCGGCACTCCCTCAGTACTGACCCTCTGACAGTGCGGCGCTCCCTCAGTACTGATCCTCTGACAGTGCAGCACTCCCTCAGTACTGACCCTCTGACATTGCGGCACTCCCTCAGTACTGACCCTCTGACATTGTGGCACTCCCTCAGTACTGACCCTCTGACAGTGCAGCACTCCCTCAGTACTGACCCTCTGACAGTGCGGCGCTCCCTCAGTACTGACCCTCTGACAGTGCGGCGCTCCCTCAGTACTGACCCTCTGAGAGTGCGGCACTCCCTCAGTACTGACCCTCTGACAGTGCGGCACTCCCTCAGTACTGACCCTCTGACAGTGAAGCACTCCCTCAGTACTGACCCTCTGACAGTGCAGCACTCCCTCAGTACTGACCCTCTGACAGTGTGGCACTCCCTCAGTACTGACCCTCTGACAGTGCAGCACTCCCTCAGTACTGACCCTCTGACAGTGCGGCACTCCCTCAGTACTGACCCTCTGACAGTGCAGCACTCCCTCAGTACTGACCCTCTGACAGTGCGGCACTCCCTCAGTACTGACCCTCTGACAGTGCGGCACTCCCTCAGTACTGACCCTCTGACAGTGCGTCACTCCCTCAGTACTGACCCTCTGACAGTGCAGCACTCCCTCAGTACTGACCCTCTGACAGTGCAGCACTCCCTCAGTACTGACCCTCTGACAGTGTAGCACTCCCTCAGTACTGACCCTCTGACAGTGCGGCACTCCCTCAGTACTGACCCTCTGACAGTGCGGCGCTCCCTCAGTACTGACCCTCTGACAGTGCAGCACTCCCTCAGTACTGACCCTCTGACAGTGCGGCACTCCCTCAGTACTGACCCTCTGACAGTGCGGCACTCCCTCAGTACTGACTTTGTGACAGTGCGGTACTCCCCCAGTACTGACCCTCTGACAGTGCGGCACTCCCTCAGTACTGACCCTCTGACAGTGCGGCACTCCCTCAGTACTGACCCTCTGACAGTGCGGCACTCCCTCAGTACTGACCCTCTGACAGTGCGGCACTCCCTCAGTACTGACCCTCTGACAGTGCGGCACTCCCTCAGTACTGACCCTCTGACAGTGCGGCACTCCCTCAGTACTGACCCTCTGACAGTGCGGCACTCCCTCAGTACTGACCCTCTGACAGTGCAGCACTCCCTCAGTACTGACCCTCTGACAGTGCGGCACTCCCTCAGTACTGACCCTCTGACAGTGCGGCGCTCCCTCAGTACTGACCCTCTGACAGTGCAGCACTCCCTCAGTACTGACCCTCTGACAGTGCGGCACTCCCTCAGTACTGACCCTCTGACAGTGCGGCACTCCCTCAGTACTGACCTTCTGACAGTGCGGTACTCCCCCAGTACTGACCCTCTGACAGTGCGGCACTCCCTCAGTACTGACCCTCTGACAGTGCGGCACTCCCTCAGTACTGACCCTCTGACAGTGCGGCACTCCCTCAGTACTGACCCTCTGACAGTGCGGCACTCCCTCAGTACTGACCCTCTGACAGTGCAGCACTCCCTCAGTACTGACCCTCTGACAGTGCGGCACTCCCTCAGTACTGACCCTCTGACAGTGTAGCACTCCCTCAGTACTGACCCTCTGACAGTGCGGCACTCCCTCAGTACTGACCCTCTGACAGTGCGGCGCTCCCTCAGTACTGACCCTCTGACAGTGCAGCACTCCCTCAGTACTGACCCTCTGACAGTGCGGCACTCCCTCAGTACTGACCCTCTGACAGTGCGGCACTCCCTCAGTACTGACCTTGTGACAGTGCGGTACTCCCCCAGTACTGACCCTCTGACAGTGCGGCACTCCCTCAGTACTGACCCTCTGACAGTGCGGCACTCCCTCAGTACTGACCCTCTGACAGTGCGGCACTCCCTCAGTACTGACCCTCTGACAGTGCGGCACTCCCTCAGTACTGACCCTCTGACAGTGCGGCACTCCCTCAGTACTGACCCTCTGACAGTGCGGCACTCCCTCAGTACTGACCCTCTGACAGTGCGGCACTCCCTCAGTACTGACCCTCTGACAGTGTAGCACTCCCTCAGTACTGACCCTCTGACAGTGCGGCACTCCCTCAGTACTGACCCTCTGACAGTGCGGCGCTCCCTCAGTACTGACCCTCTGACAGTGCAGCACTCCCTCAGTACTGACCCTCTGACAGTGCGGCACTCCCTCAGTACTGACCCTCTGACAGTGCGGCACTCCCTCAGTACTGACCTTCTGACAGTGCGGTACTCCCCCAGTACTGACCCTCTGACAGTGCGGCACTCCCTCAGTACTGACCCTCTGACAGTGCGGCACTCCCTCAGTACTGACCCTCTGACAGTGCGGCACTCCCTCAGTACTGACCCTCTGACAGTGCGGCACTCCCTCAGTACTGACCCTCTGACAGTGCGGCACTCCCTCAGTACTGACCCTCTGACAGTGCGGCACTCCCTCAGTACTGACCCTCTGACAGTGCGGCACTCCCTCAGTACTGACCCTCTGACAGTGCGGCACTCCCTCAGTCCTGACCCTCCCACAGTGCGGCACTCCCTCAGTACTGACCCTCTGACAGTGCGGCACTCCCTCAGTACTGACCCTCTGACAGTGCGGCACTCCCTCAGTACTGACCCTCTGACAGTGCGGCACTCCCTCAGTACTGACCGTCTGACAGTGCAGCACGCCCTCAGTACTGACTCTCTGACAGTGCGGCACTCCCTCAGTACTGACCCTCCCACTGTGCGGCACTCCCTCAGTACTGACCCTCCGACAGTGCGGCACTCTCTCAGTACTGACCCTCTGACAGTGCGGCACTCCCTCAGTACTGACCCTCTGACAGTGCGGCACTCCCTCAGTACTGACCCTCCGACAGTGCGGCACTCCCTCAGTACTGACCCTCCGACAGTGCGGCACTCCCTCAGTACTGACCCTCCCACAGTGCGGCACTCCCTCAGTACTGACCCTCTGACAGTGCGGCACTCCCTCAGTACTGACCCTCTGACAGTGCAGCACTCCCTCAGTACTGACCCTCTGACAGTGCGGCACTCCCTCAGTACTGCACCTTGAGTGCGAGTCTGCATTTTGTGCTCAAATCTCTGGGGCGCGTGTCGTAATACAGTGTGTGATGGTGGATCCAGCACCTTCCCCCTTTCCTGCCCCACCAGCCTGTCCTTCCTTTTGTAGAGATTGTGGTTCAATCTGTAACCTAACTTAATTTGCTGCTTTGGTTCGAGATCGTCAATAGCCAGGAAGGAAAGGCAAATATGAATATCAATTTAGAGGAGTTTAGAGTGAGAGTAGAGCTTTGATTTCTCTCCACCCGCTCACTCCTTGCTTCTTCCCAATTCGTTCCCGTCAGTTATTTCCAGAACGATCCTAACAAATCTGGAATCGTCCCAGAGATCGGAGCGTGCTGAGGACTCTGACTTCACGGGACCTGTGGAGCAGCAGGAAGGAGCCGTGCCCTTGGCCGAGGACCTCGCGGCCAACCCCCAGCACCAGCCGATGGCCGAAGGGAACCGGCCGGGTCTCACGGCGGAGGACGAGGTCGCTGGGGACCGCCGCCGGGAAGATTCGCAGCTCCGGACGACCGCCAAGAACTCCTCCTCCGGGCCACAGGGCGGCTGGTCCACACCCGCCAACCCCACCCCAAGGCGGGAGCTGCCCCCCGGAGGACCCCCCACCGGCCGTTCCTCGCCCGGGGGCACGGAAACCCCCGCTAAACCTGGGCATGCGGACGAGATGTGAAAACGCGTCGTGCCGCGACCCGGAGGATACCAAATGGGTCGCTCGTTCAGGACCTCGAGCCTCCACCCCTGAGCGAGGCACGGGCCGCCCAGTTGATCAGTGGGTGGGGTGACGGCCTTCGATAAGACTAAACTGTAACCCCCACGCTGACTCTCAGCCACTTCGAGACCTCTCCCCCTCCCCCCCCCCCTTGATGGGGAGCAGGCAGCTGACCGGACACTGTACACGTCTTCTATTGGCGTGGGGTTTCCCAGTGACGAGGTTTGTAAATAGTTCTTCATGAAAGGTCAAAACTCTTCCCTCTCTGTTCCCCCTGTGCGTGCGTCTCTCTACGTCTATATACACCTGTATCTGACTGTTCTAGACTCTGCTGTTTAACTCTGCTGGCGGCAACAGACAAATCCGTCCTCGTCACAAGTTGGGTTTTATTACAGCTTATTATCACTTTAATTGCGTCCTTATTTGAACGGTTACACGAGTTTCAAGACTCGCAACCGGGACTGCTAATGCTGACCCATAAGAGAGAACTTGGCTCGGCCCGTTCTGGAGGGCGTGGGCTGGGAGCTCCCAAACTGGGGTCTGGCCTCGCAGATGTTGATCCCATGGGTTACCGCTGCCGAATATGGATGGCCCACACACGATCCTGTAGCACACACGGGCCTCATTGGTCCTTGGGAGAGCCTTGCTCCCGCTGTCCCCAAAACAAACTGTTGTCGGCAAACTGTCCAGTTGCAAGTCGCCATTCTGCCTGTCCCCAGGAGATTCATTTTGTCGAGAGCTGCGGTGTTCTCCGTTAGCCTCTTTCAGGTTAACCACTGTCCCCTTTTTCCCATAATGCCTCACGGCACAATGTTGGCCATCTTTCCTACTCAGCGCTGCTGTTTGAGTAAATTGTTTTGACGGTGTATATAAACCTCAAACTCAACTGAGGGAAGTTTGCAGTTTCCCATTTCAATGTGATACTTTCTCGTTCCCGGAACGAGAAAGCTGCATCCGGTGGTTGCCCTGCTCACCGTCTGTGCTGGAGGTTAGAGTCAGGCTGCAGTCACCCCACAAGGCCTCGATTTAGGCCCGATTAGAATTGGGTATTTTAAATTCGCCCAATGATATTGGACATCCTAAATTAAAGAACGGGGCATCTTAAAATCGTACTGCCGTCGAACCTCAGGAAGGCTGAGGGAAGTCAGACTTGACCAAAGTTAAATATACAACCAGCAGACAGGCTGCCAGAACATGTCTGGGCCTGTACCATCAAACATCATCTACTGAGAACCAACGAGAGATCATCGTACCCCATAGAAACGCACCTGCCTATTGTCCGTCGACCAGATCGGGGCCAGACTTGCTGTCACCTCGAGTTCCTGCCGTTACCTTGTATGGCGACAGGTCAGCTGCGAGCAACGCCTTGGAGATGGACACCTGGGGGAAGCGGTCCTGTCAGGCAGATGTCAAGAAACCCACTGGGTATTGGGGCCCCCTCCCGAGACCTCATTGGCCGGGAGCCAGAGAAGTTTCTGGAAAGGCGGAAAGTGAGGGAAGGGGGAATAAAGGTCCGCATCTCAGACACACCGGCAGCAAAGACGAGGTGTGCGAGGTGACCATGGCCAGACGCGACGGAAGCGAGGAAGAGGTCGCCAGTGAGAACCGCCTTTGTGAAGAAGGGGCCAGAGGGATTGCAGCCATCAGACCCACAGCCCACCAAGTCCTCTGCGGGCGGTATACCTGAATCTGGGGTCGCCTCTTGTTTTATGTGGGTAATTTAAGGGTTAATAAACTTATTCACTTTACTTGTGTTTGTCCTTTGTTCATCTTGCAACTGAGGGCACCTGGGTGAAACTCTGATTGATATACTGGTCGATGTATCCGATATTCAGCAGATAGAACAAAGACGGCCGTCGGGGTGTTTGGAGTGAAGGAAAAGTGTCAAATATGAGGTTAGCAGGCAGCACGGTCGCACACCGATGCAGCCTCACGGTGCTGAGGACTCGAGTTCGAATCCCGGCCCTGGGTCACTGTCCATGTGGAGTTTGCACATTCTCCCCGTGTCTGCGTGGGTTTCACCCCCACAACCCAAAGATGTGCAGGGCAGGTGCATTGGCCACATTAAAATTGCCCCTTAATTGGAAAAAAAAAGAATTGGGTACTCTAAATTGAACAAAAAATGTGAGGTTATCCATTTCGGTAAGAATAACAGCAAACGGGATTATTATTTAAATGATAAAATAGTAAAACATGCTGCTGTGCAGAGAGACCTGGGTGTGCTAGTGCATGAGTCGCAAAAAGTTGGTTTACAGGTGCAACAGGTGATTAAGAAGGCAAATGGAATTTTGTCCTTCATTGCTAGAGGGATGGAGTTTAAGACTAGGGAGGTTATACTGCAATTGTATAAGGTGTTAGTGAGGCCACACCTGGAGTATTGTGTTCAGTTCTGGTCTCCTTACCTGAGAAAGGACGTACTGGCGCTGGAGGGTGTGCAGAGGAGATTCACTAGGTTAATCCCAGAGCTGAAGGGGTTGGATTACGAGGAGAGGTTGAGTAGACTGGGACTGTACTCGTTGGAATTTAGAAGGATGAGGGGGGATCTTATAGAAATGTATAAAATTATGAAGGGGATAGATAGGATAGATGCGGGCAGGTTGTTTCCACTGGCGGGTGAAAGCAGAACTAGGGGGCATAGCCTCAAAATAAGGGGAAGTAGATTTAGGAGTGAGTTTAGGAGGAACCTCTTCACCCAAAGGGTTGTGAATCTATGGAATTCCTTGCCCAGTGAAGCAGTAGAGGCTCCTTCATTAAATGTTTTCAAGAGAAAGATTTGAAGAATAAGGATTATGGGTGTTCAGGCCGGAAAGTGGAGCTGAGTCCACAAAAGATCAGCTATGATCTCATTGAATGGCGGAGCAGGCTTGAGGGGCCAGGTGGCTTACTCCTGCTCCTAGTTCTTATGTTCTTATGTTATCTGCATCCTTAAGGAGCCGTGCTGGAGAACTCATGGTCAAGGACAAAGCAGGCCGAGGGGAGCAGAAAATCAAGAGGCGAAAGGGAAGGAGGAACTTAAAACAATTACGATCTGTCGAGAGAAAGTACTGGGAGAACTAAACGTTGGCAAGACCCCTGGACCAGATGATCTACATCCCAGGGAGTTATAGGAAGCCGCTTGCTAGAGGTGGTTCCGATCTTTTCAAAATTCCCTGGATTCTGGAAAGTGGATTGAAAAACCTCAAACGCAACACCTCCACTCAAGAAAGGAGGGAGAGAAGGGCAGCACGGCGGCGCAGTGGTTAGCACTGCTACCTTACGGCGCCGAGATCCCAGGTTCGATCCCGGCCCCGGGTCACTGTCCGTGTGGAGTTTGCACATTCTCCCCGTGTCTGCGTGGGTCCCACCCCCACAACCCAAAGATGTGCAGGGTAGGTGGATTGGCCGCGCTAAATCGCCCCTTAATTGGAAAAAATGAATTGGGTACTCTAAATTTATATTAAAAAAGGAAAGGAGGGTGACAGAAAGCAGGGAAACTACAGACCCGTTGGCCTAATGTGTGTCATTGGCAAAAGGCTGGAATCCTTTAATCAGGAGGCGGTGCCACAATTATCAACAGACTCCATCGGAACACAAAAAACACAAGGGCAAGACCGAAATGGGGCAACTTAAGACTCCTCCCAGCCACTGGGGGCGCTGTGCGTGAAGTTAGATTCTCCTCCTGGTCACTGGGGGCGCTGTGGGTGAAGTTAGAGACTCCTCCCAGCCACTGGGGGTGCTGTGGGTGGTTAGAGACTCCTCCCAGCCACTGGGGGCGCTGTGCGTGAAGTTAGAGACTCCTTCCAGCCACTGGGGGCGCTGTGCGTGAAGTTAGATTCCCCTCCTGGTCACTGGGGGCGCTGTGGGTGAAGTTAGAGACTCCTCCGAGCCACTGGGGGCGCTGTGGGTGGTTAACGTCTACTCCCAGCCACTGGGGGCGCTGTGGGTGAAGTTAGAGACTCATCCAAGCCACTGGGGGCGCTGTAGGCGAAGTCAAAGTCTCCTCTCGGGCGCCAGGGGGCGCGGGGAGTGGGTGCAGTAAGTCTTCTCCGCCGCGGGGCGGCGCTCGGTTTGGGTGCAGTGAGTCCTCCCGGGCGCTGGGCGGCGCTCGGTTTGGGTGCAGTGAGTCCTCCCTGCCGCGGGTAGACGCTGGGGGTGGGAACAGTGAGTCCTCCAGTCCGCTAGGCGGCGCTCGGTTTGGATCAGTGAGTCCACCCGGCCCCGGGGAAGCGCTGGGAGTGGGTGCAGTGTGTCCTCCCGGCCGTGGGGCGACACTGGGGTTGGGTGCAGTGAGTCCTCCCGGCCGCGGGGAGGCACTGGGGTTGGGTGCAGTGAGTCCTCCCGGCCGCGGGGAGGCGCTCGGTTTTGGTGCAGTGAGTCCTCCAGGCCGCCGAGCGGCGCTGGGGTTAGGTGCAGTGAGTCCTCCCGGCCGCGGGGCGGCGCTGGGGTTGGGTGCAGTCAGTCTTCCCGTGCGCCAGGCGGCGCGGTACCGGCCTCCTCCTCAGCCGGCGGACAGCAGCTTTTCCCGGGAAGCGGCCCCTTGTCAAGAGCTGGGCCTCGGGAAACAGGCGGAGCTGCCAGCATAGCGATGGAGCTTGTGGTAAGGAGCGATCCCGGGGACCGGCAGGTAAGTCCCGAAGCCCGGAGAGGCTGTTAGCGCCTCAACGCTGAGGGCGCTGATCCCCCTGTGGGTGCTGAACCCCCCTGTGGGTGCTGAACCCCCTGAAGGTGCTGAACCCCCTGGAGGTGCTGAACCCCCTGTAGGTGCTGAAACCCCCTGGAGGTGCTGAACCCCCTGTAGGTGCTGAAACCCCCCTGAAGGTGCTGAACCCCCTGGAGATGCTGAACCCCCCTTGAAGGGCTGATCAACCCTGAAGGTGCTGAACCCCCTGTGGGTGCTGAACCCCCTGAAGGTGCTGAACCCCCTGAAGGTGCTGAACCCCCTGGAGATGCTGAACCCCCCCTGAAGGTGCTGATCGCCCCTGAAGGTGCTGAACCCCCTGTAGGTGCTGAACCCCCCTGAAGGTGCTGAACCCCCCTGGAGGTGCTGAATCCCCAGAAGATGATGATCCCCCCCGAAGGTGCTGAACCCCCTGGAGATTCTGAATCCCCTGTAGGTGCTGATCACCCCTGAAGGTGCTGAACCCCCTGTAGGTGCTGAACCCCCTGTGGGTGCTGAACCCCCCTGAAGGTGCTGAACCCCCCTGAAGGTGCTGAACCCCCTGTAGGTGCTGAACCCCCCTGAAGGTGCTGAACCCCCTGGAGATGCTGAACCCCCATGAAGGTGCTGAACCCCCTGTAGGTGCTGAACCCCCCTGGAGGTGCTGAATCCCCCAGAAGATGCTGATCCCCCCTTGAAGGTGCTGAACCCCCTATAGGCGCTGATCCCCCCTGAAAGTGCTGAACCCCCTGGAGGTGCTGATCGCCCCTGAAGGTGCAGAATCCCCTGTAGGTGCTGATCCCCTGAAGGTGCTGAACCCCCTGTAGGTGCTGATCCCCTTGAAGCTGCTGAACCCCCTGTAGTGCTGAACCCCCTTGAAGGTGCTGAATCCCCTGAAGGTGCTGATACCCCCCTGAAGGCGCTGATCCCCCCTGAAGGTGCTGAACCCCCTGTAGGTGCTGATCCCCCCCTTAAGGTGCTGAACCCCCTGTAGGTGCTGAGCCCCTTGAAGCTGCTGAACCCCCTGTAGGTGCTGAACCCCCTTGAAGGTGCTGAACCCCCCTGTAGGTGCTGATCCCCATGAAGGTGCTGAACCTCCTGTAGGTGCTGAACCCCCTGTAGTTGCTGAACCCCCTGTAGGTGCTGAACGCCCTTGAAGGTGCTGAATCCCCCAGAAGATGCTGAGCCCCCTGAAGGTGTTGATTGCCCCTGAAGGCGCTGATCCCCCCCTGAAGGTGCTGAACCCCCTGTAGGTACTGATCCCCTTGAAGCTGCTGAACCCCCCTGTAGGTGCTGAACCCCCTTGAAGGTGCTGAATCCCCCAGAGGATGCTGAGCCCCCCTGAAGGTGCTGAACCCCCCTGAAGGTGCTGAACCCCCCTGAAGGTGCTGAACACCCCTGAAGGTGCTGAACCCCCTGAAGATGCTGAACCCCCTGAAGGTGCTGAACCCCCCTGAAGGTGCTGAACCCCCTGAAGATGCTGAACCCCCTGATGGTGGTGAATCCCCCTGAAGGTGCTGAACCCCCTGAAGATGCTGAACCCCCTGATGGTGGTGAATCCCCCTGGAGGTGCTGATCCCCCTGTAGGTGCTGAAACCCCTGTAGGTGCTGATCCCCTTGAAGCTGCTGAACCCCCTGTAGGTGCTGAACCCCCTTGAAGGTTCTGAATCCCCCAGAAGATGCTGAGCCCCCCTGAAGGCGCTGATCCCCCTGTAGGTGCTGTCCCCCCCTGAAGGCGCTGAACCCCCTGTAGGTGCTGATCCCCCCTGAAGGTGCTGAACCCCCTGTAGGTGATGATCCCCTTGAAGCTGCTGAACCCCTGTACATAGAACATAGAAAATACAGCACAGAACAGGCCCTTCGGCCCACGATGTTGTGCCGAACCTTTGTCCTAGATTAATCATAGATTATCATTGAATTCACAGTGCAGAAGGAGGCCATTCGGCCCCTCGAGGCCGCACCAGCTCTTGGAAAGAGCACCCTACCCAAACTCAACACCTCCACCCAACACCAAGGGCAATTTTGGACATTAAGGGCAATTTATCATTGGCCAATCCACCTAACCTGCACATCCTTGGACTGTGGGAGGAAACCGGAGCACCCAGAGGAAACCCACGCAGACACGGGGAGGACGTGCAGACTCCGCACAATGACCCAAGCCGGAATCGAACCTGGGACCATGGAGCTGTGAAGCAATTGTGCTATCCACAATGCTACCGTGCTGCCCTTAAGAACAAATACATCTACACTATATCATTTTACCGTAATCCATGTACCTATCCAATAGCTGCTTGAAGGTCCCTAATGTTTCCGACTCAACTACTTCCACAGGCAGTGCATTCCATGCCCCCACTACTCTCTGGGTAAAGAACCTACCTCTGATATCCCTCCTATATCTTCCATCTTTCACCTTAAATTTATGTCCCCTTGTAATGGTTTGTTCCACCCGGGGAAAAAGTCTTTGACTGTCTACTCTATCTATTCCCCTGATCATCTTATAAACCTCGATCAAGTCGCCCCTCATCCTTCTCCGTTCTAATGAGAAAAGGCCTAGCACCCTCAACCTTTCCTTGTAAGACCTACTCTCCATTCCAGGCAACATCCTGGTAAATCTTCTTTGCACCTTTTCCAAAGCTTCCACATCCTTCCTAAAATGAGGCGACCAGAACTGTACACAGTACTCCAAATGTGGCCTTACCAAAGTTTTGTACAGCTGCATCATCACCTCACGGCTCTTAAATTCAATCCCTCTGTTAATGAACGCGAGAACACCATAGGCCTTCTTCACAGCTCTATCCACTTGGGTGGCAACTTTCAAAGATGTATGAACATAGACCCCAAGATCTCTCTGCTCCTCCACATTGCCAAGAACTCTACCGTTAACCCTGTATTCCGCATTCATATTTGTCCTTCCAAAATGGACAACCTCACACTTTTCAGGGTTAAACTCCATCTGCCACTTCTCAGCCCAGCTCTGCATCCTATCTATGTCTCTTTGCAGCCGACACAGCCCTCCTTACTATCCACAACTCCACCAATCTTCGTATCGTCTGCAAATTTACTGACCCACCCTTCAACTCCCTCATCCAAGTCATTAATGAAAATCACAAACAGCAGAGGACCCAGCACTGATCCCTGCGGTACGCCACTGGTAACTGGGATCCAGGCTGAATATTTGCCATCCACCACCACTCTCTGACTTCTATCGGTTAGCCAGTTTGTTATCCAACTGGCCAAATTTCCCATTATCCCATGCCTCCTTACTTTCTGCAGAAGCCTACCATGGGGAACCTTATCAAATGCCTTACTAAAATCCATGTACACTACATCCACTGCTTTACCTTCATCCACATGCTTGGTCACCTCCTCAAAGAATTCAATGAGACTTGTAAGGCAAGACCTATCCCTCACAAATCCGTGCTGACTATCCCTAATCAAGCAGTGTCTTTCCAGATGCTCAGAAATCCTATCCTTCAGTACCCTTTCCATTACTTTGCCTACCACCGAAGTAAGACTAACTGGCCTGTAATTCCCAGGGTTATCCCTAGTCCCTTTTTTGAACAGGGGCACGACATTCGCCACTCTCCAATCCCCTGGTACCACCCCTGTTGACAGTGAGGACGAAAAGATCATTGCCAACGGCTCTGCAATTTCATCTCTTGCTTCCCATAGAATCCTTGGATATATCCCGTCAGGCCCGGGGAACTTGTCTATCCTCAAGTTTTTCAAAATGCCCAACACATCTTCCTTCTTAACAAGTATTTCCTCGAGCTTACCAATCTGTTTCACACTGTCCTCTCCAACAATATCGCCCCTCTCATTTGTAAATACAGAAAAAAAGTACTCGTTCAAGACCTCTCCTATCTCTTCAGACTCAATACACAATCACCCGCTACTGTCCTTGATCGGACCTACCCTCGCTCTAGTCATTCTCATATTTCTCACATATGTGTAAAAGGCCTTGGGGTTTTCCTTGATCCTACCCGCCAAAGATTGTTCATGCCCTCTCTTAGCTCTCCTAATCCCTTTCTTCAGTTCCCTCCTGGCTATCTTGTATCCCTCCAATGCCCTGTCTGAACCTTGTTTCCTCAACCTTACATAAGTCTCCTTTTTCCTATTAACAAGACATTCAACCTCTCTTGTCAACCATGGTTCCCTCACTCGACCATCTCTTCCCTGCCTGACAGGGACATACATATCAAGCACACGTAGCACCTGTTCCTTGAACAAGTTCCACATTTCACATGTGTCCTTCCCTGCCAGCCTATGTTCCCAACTTATGCACTTCAATTCTTGTCTGACAACATCGTATTTACCCTTCCCCCAATTGTAAACCTTGCCCTGTTGCACGTACCTATCCCTCTCCATTACTAAAGTGAAAGTCACAGAATTGTGGTCACTATCTCCAAAATGCTCCCCCACTAACAAATCTATCACTTGCCCTGGTTCATTACCCAGTACTAAATCCAATATTGCCCCTCCTCTGGTAGGACAATCTACATACTGTGTTAGAAAAGCTTCCTGGACACACTGCACAAACACCACCCCATCCAAACTATTTGATCTAAAGAGTTTCCACTCAATATTTGGGAAGTTAAAGTCGCCCATGACTACTACCCTATGACTTCTGCACCTTTCCAAAATCTGTTTCCCAATCTGTTCCTCCACATCTCTGCTACTATTGGGGGGCCTATAGAAAACTCCTAACAAGGTGACTGCTCCTTTCCTATTTCTGACTTCAACCCATACTACCTCAATAGGGTGATACTCCTCGAACTGCCTTTCTGCAGCTGTTATACTATCTCTAATTAATAATGCCACCCCCCCCACCACCTCTTTTACCACCCTCCCTAATCTTATTGAAACATCTATAACCAGGGACCTCCAACAACCATTTCTGCCCCTCTTCTATCCAAGTTTCCGTGATGGCCACCACATCGTAGTCCCAAGTATCGGTCCATGCCTTAAGTTCACCCACCTTATTCCTGATGCTTCTTGCGTTGAAGTATACACACTTCAACCCATCTCCGTGCCTGCAAATACTCTCCTTTGTCAGTGTTCCCTTCCCCACTGCCTCACTACACGCTTTGGCGTCCTGAATATCGGCTACCTTAGTTGCTGGACTACAAATCTGGTTCCCATTCCCCTGCCAAATTAGTTTAAACCCTCCCGAAGAGTACTAGAAAACCTCCCTCCCAGGATATTGGTGCCCCTCTGGTTCAGATGCAACCCGTCCTGCTTGTACAGGTCCCACCTTCCCCAGAATGCGCTCCAATTATCCAAATACCTGAAGCCCTCCCTCCTACACCATTCCTGCAGCCACGTGTTCAACTGCACTCTCTCCCTATTCCTAACCTCGCTATCACGTGGCACCGGCAACAAACCAGAGATGACAACTCTGTCTGTCCTGGCTTTTAACTTCCAGCCTAACTCCCTAAACTTGTTTATTACCTCCACACCCCTTTTCCTACCTACGTCGTTGGTACCAATGTGCACCACGACTTCTGGCTGCTCCCCCTCCCCCTTAAGGATCCTGAAGACACGATCCGAGACATCCCTGGCCCTGGCACCTGGGAGGCAACATACCTTCCGGGAGTCTCGCTCGCGACCACAGAATCTCCTATCAATTCCCCTAACCATTGAATCTCCTACAACCGTTGCTTTTCTATTCTCCCCCCTTCCCTTCTGAGCCCCAGAGCCAGACTCCGTGCCAGAGACATGGCCGCTAGGGCCTTCCCCCGGTAGGTCATCCCCCCCAACAGCATCCAAAACGGTACACTTGTTTTGAAGGGGAACGGCCACGAGGGATCCCTGCACTGTCTGCCTGTTTGTTTTTTCCCCCTGACTGTAACCCAGCTATTCTTGTCCTGTACCTTGGGTGTGGTTACCTCCCTGTAACTCTTCTCAATCACCCCCTCTGCCTCCCGGATGATCCGAAGTTCATCCAGCTTCAGCTCCAGTTCCCTAACACGGTCTTTGAGGAGCTGGAGTTGGGTGCACTTCCCGCAGGTATAGTCAGCGGGGACACCAGTGGTATCCCTCACCACCCACATCCTACAGGAGGAGCATGTAACTGGCCTAGCCTCCATCCCCTCTTACCTTACAGAATATAGCTGCCGTGTGGACTAACTAGATCTCCGCCCTCCGACTCTGCTCCCAGTCAGCTACACTTTCTGTAAACTCCTGGCTCTCTTCTCACTCTTTGCGGAAATGTCGGAAACAAAATGAACGGACCACCTTACTCCCTCCTCACCTAACTCCCTCGGTCACCAAACTCTCGCTATCGCACTCAAAAAGCACCAAATTCAGCACTCAGTGTAGGTGCTGAACCCCCCTGAAGGTGCTGAACCCCCTGTAGGTGCTGAACCCCCTGTAGCTGCTGAACCCCCTGTAGGTGCTGAACCCCCTTGAAGGTGCTGAATCCCCCAGAAGATGCTGAGCCCCCCTGAAGGTGTTGATTGCCCCTGAAGGCGCTGATACCCTTGAAGCTTCTGAACCCCCTGTAGGTGCTGAACCCCTGTAGGTGCTGAACCCCCTTGAAGGCGCTGAATCCCCCAGGAGATGCTGAGCCCCCCCCCAGTAGGTGCTGAATCCCCCTGTGGGTGCTGAACCCCCTAATGGTTCTGAACCCCCTGTGGGTGCTGAATCCCCCTGAAGGTGCTGACTCTCACTGGGGTACAGACTCCCCCTCCACTCCTGAAGGTGCTGACTCTCACTGGGGTACAGGGGTCGCTCCTCTCCTGAAGGTGCTGACTCTCACTGGGGTACAGGCTCCCCCTCCTCTCCTGAAGGTGCTGACTCTCACTGGGGTACAGACTCTCTCTCCTGAAGGTGCTGACTCTCACTGGGGTACAGACTCTCTCTCCTGAAGGTGCTGACTCTCACTGGGGTACAGACTCTCTCTCCTGAAGGTGCTGACTCTCACTGGGGTACAGACTCTCTCTCCTGAAGGGGCTGACTCTCACTGGGGTACAGACTCTCTCTCCTGAAGGGGCTGACTCTCACTGGGGTACAGACTCTCTCTCCTGAAGGTGCTGACTCTCACTGGGGTACAGGGTCACCACTCCTCTCCTGAAGGTGCTGACTCTCACTGGGGTACAGACTCTCTCTCCTGAAGGTGCTGACTCTCACTGAGGTACAGACTCTCCTGAAGGTGCTGACTCTCACTGGGGTACAGACTCTCTCTCCTGAAGGGGCTGACTCTCACTGGGGTACAGACTCTCTCTCCTGAAGGGGCTGACTCTCACTGGGGTACAGACTCTCTCTCCTGAAGGTGCTGACTCTCACTGGGGTACAGGGTCACCCTCCTCTCCTGAAGGGGCTGACTCTCACTGGGGTACAGACTCTCTCTCCTGAAGGTGCTGACTCTCACTGGGGTACAGGGTCACCCTCCTCTCCTGAAGGTGCTGACTCTCACTGGGGTACAGACTCCCCCCTCCTCTCCTGAAGGTGCTGACTCTCACTGGGGTACAGACTCCCCCTCCTCTCCTGAAGGTGCTGACTCTCACTGGGGTACAGGGTCCCCTCCTCTCCTGAAGGTGCTGACTCTCACTGGGGTACAGACTCTCCCTCCTCTCCTGAAGGTGCTGACTCTCACTGGGGTACAGACTCCCCCCTCCTCTCCTGAAGGTGCTGACTCTCACTGGGGTACAGGGTCCCCTCCTCTCCTGAAGGTGCTGACTCTCACTGGGGTACAGACTCCCCCCTCCTCTCCTGAAGGGGCTGACTCTCACTGGGGTACAGACTCTCTCTCCTGAAGGTACTGACTCTCACTGGGGTACAGACTCCCCCTCCTCTCCTGAAGGTGCTGACTCTCACTGGGGTACAGACTCCCTCTCCTCTCCTGAAGGTGCTGACTCTCACTGGGGTACAGGGTCCCCTCCTCTCCTGAAGGTGCTGACTCTCACTGGGGTACAGGGTCCCCCTCCTCTCCTGAAGGTGCTGACTCTCACTGGGGAACAGACTCCCCCTCCTCTCCTGAAGGTGCTGACTCTCACTGGGGTACAGACTCCCCCTCCTCTCCTGAAGGTGCTGACTCTCACTGGGGTACAGACTCCCTCTCCTCTCCTGAAGGTGCTGACTCTCACTGGGGTACAGGGTCCCCTCCTCTCCTGAAGGTGCTGACTCTCACTGGGGTACAGGGTCCCCCTCCTCTCCTGAAGGTGCTGACTCTCACTGGGGAACAGACTCCCCCTGCTCTCCTGAAGGTGCTGACTCTCACTGGGGTACAGGGTCCCCCTCCTCTCCTGAAGGTGCTGACTCTCACTGGGGTACAGACTCCCCCTCCTCTCCTGAAGGTGCTGACTCTCACTGGGGAACAGACTCCCCCTCCTCTCCTGAAGGTGCTGACTCTCACTGGGGGACAGTGTGATTGAAATGACGCTGGTTGAAGTGAGCAGGACGTGCCTGCATAGTGTGTTTCCATTTGTTGGGAGAGGGAGGGGGAGAGAGCATTCACCCTCAACTGAATCAACTGGCTGTCTCTGCCTGATAAAGCAACAAAGGAGACAGTTCTGTGCCTCGAATAGAAGGTGCCAGGCACCAAGAAATGCTGACGGCCTGTATCAGCAACACACATTACACTCACTGACTGCCAGCATCAACATTGGAGCTCATTTGAGTTTCTAATTCAGGTGACCCCTTCTCTCCTGAAGGTGCTGACTCTCGCTGGGGTACAGGGTCCCTCTCCTCTCCTGAAGGTGCTGACTCTCACTGGGGGACAGACTCCCCCTCCTCTCCTGAAGGTGCTGACTCTCACTGGGGTACAGGGTCCCCCTCCTCTCCTGAAGGTGCTGACTCTCACTGGGGTACAGACCCCCCCTCCTCTCCTGAAGGTGCTGACTCTCACTGGGGGACAGACTCCCCCTCCTCTCCTGAAGGTGCTGACTCTCACTGGGGTACAGGGTCCCCCTCCTCTCCTGAAGGTGCTGACTCTCACTGGGGTACAGACCCCCCCTCCTCTCCTGAAGGTGCTGACTCTCACTGGGGGACAGACTCCCCCTCCTCTCCTGAAGGTGCTGACTCTCACTGGGGTACAGGGTCCCCCTCCTCTCCTGAAGGTGCTGACTCTCACTGGGGTACAGACCCCCCCTCCTCTCCTGAAGGTGCTGACTCTCACTGGGGTACAGGGTCCCTCTCCTCTCCTGAAGGTGCTGACTCTCACTGGGGTACAGACTCCCCCTCCCCTCCTGAAGGTGCTGACTCTCACTGGGGTACAGACCCCCCCTCTCCTGAAGGTGCTGACTCTCACCGGGGTACACACTCCCCCTCCTCTCCTGAAGGTGCTGACTCTCACTGGGGTACAGGGTCCCTCTCCTCTCCTGAAGGTGCTGACTCTCACTGGGGTACAGACTCCCCCTCCCCTCCTGAAGGTGCTGACTCTCACTGGGGTACAGGGTCCCCCTCCTCTCCTGAAGGTGCTGACTCTCACTGGGGTACAGACCCCCCCCCCTCTCCTGAAGGTGCTGACTCTCGCTGGGGTACAGACTCCCCCTCCTCTCCTGAAGGTGCTGACTCTCACTGGGGTTCAGACTCTCCCTCCTCTCCTGAAGGTGCTGACTCTCACTGGGGTACAGACCCCCCCCCCTCTCCTGAAGGTGCTGACTCTCGCTGGGGTACAGGGTCCCCCTCCTCTCCTGAAGGTGCTGACTCTCACTGGGGTACAGACCCCCCCCCCCCTCTCCTGAAGGTGCTGACCCTCACTGGGGTACAGGGTCCCCCTCCTCTCCCGAAGGTGCTGACTCTCACTGGGGTACAGACTCCCCCCCCCCCCCCCCCCCCTCCTGAAGGTGCTGACTTTCACTGGGGTACAGACTCCCCCTCCTCTCCTGAAGGTGCTGACTCTCACTGGGGTACAGGGTCCCCCTCCTCTCCTGAAGGTGCTAACTCTCGCTGGGGTACAGGGTCCCCCTCCTCTCCTGAAGGTGCTGACTCTCACGGGTACAGACTCCCCCTCCTCTCCTGAAGGTGCTGACTCTCGCTGGGGTACAGGGTCCCCCTCCTCTCCTGAAGGTGCTGACTCTCACTGGGGTACAGACCCCCCCTCCTCTCCTGTAGGTGCTGACTCTCACTGGGGTACAGACTCCCCCTCCTCTCCTGAAGGTGCTGACTCTCACTGGGGTACAGACTCCCCCTCCTCTCCTGAAGGTGCTGACTCTCACTGGGGTACAGTCCCCCTCCTCTCCTGAAGGTGCTCACTCTCGCTGGGGTACAGGGTCCCCCTCCTCTCCTGAAGGTGCTGACTCTCACTGGGGTACAGACACCCCTTCCTCTCCTGAAGGTGCTGACTCTCACTCGGGTACAGACTCCCCCTCCTCTCCTGAAGGTGCTGACTCTCACTGGGGTACAGGGTCCCCCTCCTCTCCTGAAGGTGCTGACTCTCACTGGGGTACAGACTCCCCCCCCCCCTTCCTCTCCTGAAGGTGCTGACTCTCACTGGGGTACAGGGCCCCCTCCTCTCCCGAAAAGATGGCAGATGGAAGTGCAGAGACAGAGGGGCAGGAAGATGAGGAAGTGAGATTGAGATAGGGAGGCAGAGTCAGCAGTACCGACTGAATGTGTCTTGGTGTTGGCAGTGATCCAGGAATCAGTCCCTGTTCAAATATCCTCTAAGCTGTGGTGTGGGATTAATGCAGTCACACAGATCAGCTCTGTGCCTGTTCCGGTAAGTATCGGGCTGTGAATCGTGTGGCGGAGTGAGATTGCGGAGGCCTTTGGACCTGCTTGTGGCTCCCCCCTGTACCCTGGGGAACGGTGCTCCCAGGCGAGCTGGTGCTTTACAATGTAGGCTGCCGGAGCAGAGCTCCCATTTGAACAGGCAACTCAGTCCTTAGCTGTCCACCGCTGGCAGCTGAATTCAGCCCAGTCCAACACTGGGTGGAACTTTCGCAGCCGGCTGCCTGTACTCCGCTCCGCGTGAAATAACACCGAGAATACTGACACTACCCAACACCTCTTACAGCATCTGTCAGGAGAGTCACAGGCTGAACGTTTAGCTCCGTCACTTTCCATCGGAATTAGCTGGAGACTGAAAGATTGTACACACCAAAACCTGCCGAACATCACTGTATAACCCTGGGGTACATTACTGGTGGGGACGGGTCTGTCACTGTACAACACTGGGGTACAGTACTGGTGGGGACGGGTCTGTCACTGTATAACACTGTGGTACAGTACTGGTGGGGTCGGGTCTGTCGCTGTATAACACTGGGGTACAGTACTGGTGGGGAGGGGTCTGTCACTGTATGACACTGGGGTACAGTACTGGTGGGGTCGGGTCTGTCACTGTATAACACTGCGGTACAGTACTGGTGGGGTCGGGTCTGTCACTGTATAACACTGGGGTACAGTACTGGTGGGTACGGGTCTGTCACTGTATAATACTGCGGTACAGTACTGGTGGGGACGGGTCTGTCACTGTATAACACTGGGGTACAGTACTGGTGGGTACGGGTCTGTCACTGTATAACACTGGGGTACAGTACTGGTGGGGATGGGTCTGTCACTGTATAACACTGGGGTACAGTACTGGTGAGGACGGGTCTGTCACTGTATAACACTGCGGTACAGTACTGGTGGGGACGGGTCTGTCGCTGTATAACATTGGGGTACAGTACTGGTGGGGACGGGTCTGTCGCTGTATAACACTGGGGTACAGTACTGGTGGGGACGGGTCTGTCGCTGTATAACACTGGGGTACAGTACTGGTGGGGACGGGTCTGTCACTGTATAACACTGGGGTACAGTACTGGTGGGGACGGGTCTGTCACTGTATAACACTGGGGTACAGTACTGGTGGGGATGGGTCTGTCACTGTATAACACTGGGGTACAGTACTGGTGGGGACGGGTCTGTCTCTGTATAACACTGGGGTACAGTACTGGTGGGGACGGGTCTGTCACTGTATAACACTGGGGTACAGTACTGGTGGGGACGGGTCTGTCTCTGTATAACACTGGGGTACAGTACTGGTGGGGACGGGTCTGTCACTGTATAACACTGGGGTACAGTACTGGTGGGGATGGGTCTGTCACTGTATAACCCTGGGGTACAGTACTGGTGGGGACGGGTCTGTCTCTGTATAACACTGGGGTACAGTACTGGTGGGGACGGGTCTGTCACTGTATAACACTGGGGTACAGTACTGGTGGGGACGGGTCTGTCACTGTATAACACTGGGGTACAGTACTGGTGGGGACGGGTCTGTCACTGTATAACACTGGGATACAGTACTGGTGGGGACGGGTCTGTCACTGTATAACACTGGGGTACAGTACTGATGGGGACGGGTCTGTCACTGTATAACACTGGGGTACAGTACTGGTGGGGACGGGTCTGTCACTGTATAACACTGGGGTACAGTACTGGTGGGGACGGGTCTGTCACTGTATAACACTGGGGTACAGTACTGGTGGGGACGGGTCTGTCACTGTATAACACTGGGGTACAGTACTGGTGGGGACGGGTCTGTCACTGTATAACACTGGGGTACAGTACTGATGGGGACGGGTCTGTCACTGTATAACACTGGGGTACAGTACTGGTGGTGACGGGTCTGTCACTGTATAACACTGGGATACAGTACTGGTGGGGACGGGTCTGTCACTGTATAACACTGGGGTACAGTACTGGTGGGGACGGGTCTGTCACTGTATAACACTGGGGTACAGTACTGGTGGGGACGGGTCTGTCACTGTATAACACTGGGATACAGTACTGGTGGGGACGGGTCTGTCACTGTATAACACTGGGGTACAGTACTGGTGGGGACGGGTCTGTCACTGTATAACACTGGGGTACAGTACTGGTGGGGACGGTCTGTCACTGTATAACACTGGGGTACAGTACTGGTGGGGACGGGTCTGTCACTGTATAACACTGGGGTACAGTACTGGTGGGGACGGGTCTGTCACTGTATAACACTGGGGTACAGTACTGGTGGGGACGGGTCTGTCACTGTATAACACTGGGGTACAGTACTGGTGGGGACGGGTCTGTCACTGTATAACACTGGGGTACAGTACTGGTGGTGACGGGTCTGTCACTGCATAACACTGGGGTACAGTACTGGTGGGGACGGGTCTGTCACTGTATAACACTGGGGTACAGTACTGGTGGGGACGGGTCTGTCACTGTATAACACTGGGGTACAGTACTGATGGGGACGGGTCTGTCACTGTATAACACTGGGGTACAGTACTGGTGGTGACGGGTCTGTCACTGTATAACACTGGGATACAGTACTGGTGGGGACGGGTCTGTCACTGTATAACACTGGGGTACAGTACTGGTGGGGACGGGTCTGTCACTGTATAACACTGGGGTACAGTACTGGTGGGGACGGGTCTGTCACTGTATAACACTGGGATACAGTACTGGTGGGACGGGTCTGTCACTGTATAACACTGGGGTACAGTACTGGTGGGGACGGGTCTGTCACTGTATAACACTGGGGTACAGTACTGGTGGGGACGGTCTGTCACTGTATAACACTGGGGTACAGTACTGGTGGGGACGGGTCTGTCACTGTATAACACTGGGGTACAGTACTGGTGGGGACGGGTCTGTCACTGTATAACACTGGGGTACAGTACTGGTGGGGACGGGTCTGTCACTGTATAACACTGGGGTACAGTAGAACAACAAAGAACAAAGACATGTACAGCACAGGAACAGGCCCTTCGGCCCTCCAAGCCCGTGCCGACCATGCTGCCCGACTAAACTACAATCTTCTACACTTCCTGGGTCCGTATCCCTCTATTCCCATCCTATTCATGAATTTGTCAAGATGCCCCTTAAATGTCACTATCGTCCCTGCTTCCACCACCTCCTCCGGTAGCGAGTTCCAGGCACCCACTACCCTCTGCGTAAAAAACTTGCCTCGTACATCTACTCTAAACCTTACCCCCTCACCTTAAACCTATGCCCCCTCGTAATTGACCCCTCTACCCTGGGGAAAAGCCTCTGACTATCCACTCTGTCTATGCCCCTCATAATTTTGTGTACCTCTATCAGGTCTCCCCTCAACCTCCTTCGTTCCAGTGAGAACAAACCAAGTTTATTCAACCGCTCCTCATAGCTAATTCCCTCCATACCAGGCAACATTCTGGTAAATCTCTTCTGCACCCTCTCTAAAGCCTCCACATCCTTCTGGTAGTGTGGCGCCCAGAATTGAACACTATACTCCAAGTGTGGCCTAACTAAGGTTCTATACAGCTGCAACATGACTTGCCAATTCTTATACTCAATGCCCCGGCCAATGAAGGCAAGCATGCCGTATGCCTTCTTGACTACCTTCTCCACCTGTGTTGCCCCTTTCAATGACCTGTGGACCTGTACTCCTAGATCTCTTTGACTTTCAATACTCTTGAGGGTTCTACCATTCACTGTATATTCCCTACCTGCATTAGACCTTCCAAAATGCATTACCTCACATTTGTCCGGATTAAACTCCATCTGCCATCTCTCCGCCCAAGTCTCCAAACAATCTAAATCCTGCTGTATCCTCCGACAGTCCTCATCGCTATCCGCAATTCCACCAACCTTTGTGTCGTCTGCAAACTTACTAATCAGACCAGTTACATTTTCCTCAAAAGCATTTATATATACTACAAAGAGCAAATGTCCCAGCACTGATCCCTGCGGAACACCACTAGTCACAGCCCTCCAATTAGAAAAGCACCCTTCCATTGCTACTCTCTGCCTTCTATGACCTAGCCAGTTCTGTATCCACCTTGCCAGCTCACCCCTGATCCCGTGTGACTTCACCTTTTGTACCAGTCTACCATGAGGGACCTTGTCAAAGGCCTTACTGAAGTCCATATAGACAACATCCACTGCTCTACCTGCATCAATCATCTTCGTGACCTCCTCGAAAAACTCTATCAAGTTAGTGAGACACGATCTCCCCTTCACAAAACCATGCTGCCTCTCACTAATACGTCCATTTGCTGTACTGTGAGTGCAGGTTTGTATCTTCGAACGGAGTCACCTTCACGGTTTGTTCAGTATCAGCGGCAGTTAAATGGGATTTTGCCAGTGATAAATGCTGCTTGGTGTCAGCTTCCCTATCTCTGCGAGCGAAGGGAGGGTTCGCAGTGCCCCTCTCTGCACCTCCTCCACTTCAGTCTCGTTTCTCTAACTCTGGCTCAAGGGCATATCCTCTTCAGAGAGTGAAATCCTCTATCCCTTGCGCCGGTCTTGGCCCTGCTGCTGCTCCCCCCCCCCCCCCCCCCCCCCCGCTCCTTCGCTGGACACTGACCTTCCCCTCCCCGGAAATCGGGGCTGCGGGCGTGACCCAGTGCGGAGCGTTTCGTACGGAGCCCGCACCCACGGGTGCCTCTTTGTGACGTCAGAGGCTGGGCAGGAGTCGCAGAGGTGAATGTTCACGGCGTAGTGCGCACGGTGAAGTCTCCTAATCAGGGGTTCGTGGGCTATTTGACTGTGGGCGCCGTCAGCCCACTTTGTTCCCCGTTCCAGTGGGAGTTGGCGCTGACGAAGGGTGCGGTTGGAGGAGAGGCAGAGATCAGTGCAGGACTGACGGAGGAGTGAGTGTCAGTGTTGATTTGTTCTGCTGTCTTCCCCAGGTGCTGCAGGTGTAGCCATGGCAGAGGACGGTGCCCCCCAGCTCGTCGATTACTTTGTGGTGGCCGGCCTGACTAGCGCCTCCAAGCCTCTGGAGGAAGGCACTCCGAAACTGGCCATGCCCCTGGAGCCCATCGCCGACGTGGCCATCATCATTCGCTCAGAGGGAGAGGAGGTGCCCGAGGGCTTCACCTGCATCGAGACCACCCTCACTGGGCACTCTGCTGACCTCAACTGTGGTCTCCTCACCACCTCGCGCATGTTCTTGTGCTACAGGCGGGGCAGAGAGAAACTGCCGCTCATCGATCTCGGGTAAGGCACCAAGGATGGTCAGAGACACAGGCCCCATGATGGACGATGCAGCTGAATGAGGTTAAACGGCCTCTTCCTGTTCCTGTGTAACGGGCTGGAGGGGGGCTGAATGGGCCTCCTCCTGTTCCTGTGTAACGGGCTGGAGAGGGGCTGAATGGGCCTCCTCCTGTTCCTGTGTAACGGGCTGGAGAGAGGGGCTGAATGGGCCTCCTCCTGTTCCTGTGTAACGGGCTGGAGAGGGGCTGAATGGGCCTCCTCCTGTTCCTGTGCAACAGGCTGGAGAGGGGCTGAATGGGCCTCCTCCTGTTCCTGTGTAACAGGCTGGAGAGGGGCTGAATGGGGCCTCCTCCTGTTCCTGTGTAACGGGCTGGAGAGGGGCTGAATGGGCCTCCTCCTGTTCCTGTGTAACAGGCTGGAGAGGGGCTGAATGGGCCTCCTCCTGTTCCTGTGTAACGGGCTGGAGGGGGGCTGAATGTGCCTCCTCCTGTTCCTGTGTCACAGGCCGGAGAGGGGCTGAATGGGGCCTCCTCCTGTTCCTGTGTAACAGGCTGGAGAGGGGCTGAATGGTCCTGTTCCTGTGTCACAGGCTGGAGTGGGGCTGAATGGGCCTCCTCCTGTTCCTGTGTAACAGGCTGGAGAGGGGCTGAATGGGCCTCTTCCTGTTCCTGTGTAACAGGCTGGAGAGGGGCTGAATGGGGCCTCCTCCTGTTCCTGTGTCACAGGCCGGAGAGGGGCTGAATGGGCCTCCTCCTGTTCCTGTGTAACGGGCTGGAGAGGGGCTGAATGGGCCTCCTCCTGTTCCTGTGTAACAGGCTGGAGAGGGGCTGAATGGGCCTCTTCCTGTTCCTGTGTCACAGGCCGGAGAGGGGCTGAATGGGCCTCCTCCTGTTCCTGTGTAACAGGCTGGAGAGGGGCTGAATGGTCCTGTTCCTGTGTAACAGGCTGGAGAGGGGCTGAATGGGGCCTCCTCCTGTTCCTGTGTAACGGGCTGGAGAGGGGCTGAATGGGGCCTCCTCCTGTTCCTGTGTTACAGGCTGGAGAGGGGCTGAATGGGCCTCCTCCTGTTCCTGTGTAACAGGCTGGAGAGGGGCTGAATGGGGCCTCCTCCTGTTCCTGTGTAACGGGCTGGAGAGGGGCTGAATGGGGCCTCCTCCTGTTCCTGTGTAACGGGCTGGAGAGGTGCTGAATGGGGCCTCCTCCTGTTCCTGTGTCACAGGCCGGAGAGGGGCTGAATGGGCCTCCTGTTCCTGTGTAACAGGCTGGAGAGAGGCTGAATGGGCCTCCTCCTGTTCCTGTGTCACAGGCTGGATAGAGGGGCTGAATGGGCCTCCTCCTGTTCCTGTGTAACGGGCTGGAGAGGGGCTGAATGGGCCTCCTCCTGTTCCTGTGTAACAGGCTGGAGAGGGGCTGAATGGGCCTCCTCCTGTTCCTGTGTAACGGGCTGGAGGGGGGCTGAATGGGGCCTCCTCCTGTTCCTGTGTCACAGGCTGGAGAGGGGCTGAATGGGGCCTCCTCCTGTTCCTGTGTCACAGGCTGGAGAGGGGCTGAATGGGGCCTCCTCCTGTTCCTGTGTCACAGGCTGGAGAGGGGCTGAATGGGGCCTCCTCCTGTTCCTGTGTAACAGGCTGGAGAGGGGCTGAATGGGGCCTCCTCCTGTTCCTGTGTCACAGGCTGGAGAGGGGCTGAATGGGCCTCCTCCTGTTCCTGTGTAACAGGCTGGAGAGGGGCTGAATGGGGCCTCCTCCTGTTCTTGTGTAACAGGCTGGAGAGGGGCTGAATGGGCCTCCTCCTGTTCCTGTGTCACAGGCTGGAGAGGGGCTGAATGGGCCTCCTGTTCCTGTGTAACAGGCTGGAGAGGGGCTGAATGGGCCTCCTGTTCCTGTGTAACAGGCTGGAGAGGGGCTGAATGGGGCCTCCTCCTGTTCCTGTGTAACAGGCTGGAGAGGGGCTGAATGGGGCCTACTCCTGTTCCTGTGTAACGGGCTGGAGAGGGGCTGAATGGGGCCTCCTCCTGTTCCTGTGCAACAGGCTGGAGAGGGGCTGAATGGGCCTCCTCCTGTTCCTGTGTAACAGGCTGGAGAGGGGCTGAATGGGGCCTCCTCCTGTTCCTGTGTAACAGGCTGGAGAGGGGCTGAATGGGCCTCCTGTTCCTGTGTAACAGGCTGGAGAGGGGCTGAATGGGGCCTCCTCCTGTTCCTGTGTAACAGGCTGGAGAGGGGCTGAATGGGGCCTCCTCCTGTTCCTGTGTAACAGGCTGGAGAGGGGCTGAATGGGCTTCCTCCTGTTCCTGTGTAACAGGCTGGAGAGGGGCTGAATGGGCCTCCACCTGTTCCTGTGTAACAGGCTGGAGAGGGGCTGAATGGGGCCTCCTCCTGTTCCTGTGTAACAGGCTGGAGAGGGGCTGAATGGGGCCTCCTCCTGTTCCTGTGTAACAGGCTGGAGAGGGACTGAATGGGCCTCCTGTTCCTGTGTAACAGGCTGGAGAGGGGCTGAATGGGGCCTCCTCCTGTTCCTGTGTAACAGGCTGGAGAGGGGCTGAATGGGGCCTACTCCTGTTCCTGTGTAACGGGCTGGAGAGGGGCTGAATGGGCCTCCTCCTGTTCCTCTGTAACAGGCTTGAGAGAGGGGCTGAATGGGCCTCCTCCTGTTCCTGTGTAACGGGCTGGAGAGGGGCTGAATGGGCCTCTTCCTGTTCCTGTGTAACAGGCTGGAGAGGGGCTGAATGGGGCCTCCTCCTGTTCCTGTGTAACAGGCTGGAGAGGGGCTGAATGGGGCCTCCTCCTGTTCCTGTGTAACAGGCTGGAGAGGGGCTGAATGGGCCTCCTGTTCCTGTGTAACAGGCTGGAGAGGGGCTGAATGGGGCCTCCTCCTGTTCCTGTGTAACAGGCTGGAGAGGGGTCAGTGCAGGTTGGGGGGTGCGGGCTGCGGAGGAGGCAGGGTGGGGGCTGCGGGTTGGGCTTCATTGACTCTCTTGCGGGGTGTGGGGGGGTAGTGGGGCGGGGGGTTGGGGGGTGGGTGGGTTTGGAACCTTTATTCTCGTGCCCCCCACCCATTGTTACCATGGAGACTGGTTATTTTTAAAAGCCGCTTTCAGTTCCTTCGCTATTTCCACGCTCGGATTTCTGAGTCACCCTCAGTTCCCTTTGCCTGAACTCCGGGGGGGGGGTGGGGGGGGGGCTGGCCCTTCCCAGGACAGGCTACGCCCTTCCCAGGACAGGCTACGCCGGCCCCCCTCGCCACCCCATGTTGCCAGGCCCGCTGTGCCCCCGGAGGGGAGGGAGGAGGGGGGGGGCATTGTGACGGAGCTGTGTTTGCCGTGTTGGTGGGATGGACTGATTGAGACGTTGGGTTTTAAACGCAGGGTCCTGTGTGAGGGCAAGGACAGACTGAAAGCAGGATGCAGCATCATCGAGACCACCCCGTACAGCCGAGCTGCACACATCAGCGGCGGGGGCTCCAGCCTGCAGCAACGCACCTTCATCACTTACCGGCGTGCCAGCGAGTGCCAGGCACACAGCACGCTGGCCGTCACGGATATCTGCATCATCAGGCCCAGTAAGGGAGAGGCTCCGCCACACACCTTCTGTAAAGTGGATAAAAATCTGAACACCGGCATGGTGAGTACCGGGGGGGCAAGGAGACTGCAGCAGATTCGGAGGCAGTCAGAGGGCCGCACTATCGAGGGGTCAGTCAGTGACACAGTGACAGGGCCGCACTATCGAGGGGTCAGTCAGTCAGTGACACAGTGACAGGGCCGCACTATCGAGGGTCAGTCAGTGACACAGTGACAGGGCCGCACTATCGAGGGGTCAGTCAGTCAGTGACACAGTGACAGGGCCGCACTATCGAGGGGTCAGTCAGTGACACAGTGACAGGGCCGCACTATCGAGGGGTCAGTCAGTCAGTGACACAGTGACAGGGCCGCACTATCGAGGGGTCAGTCAGTGACACAGTGACAGGGCCGCACTATCGAGGGGTCAGTCAGTCAGTGACACAGTGACAGGGCCGCACTATCGAGGGGTCAGTCAGTCAGTGACACAGTGACAGGGCCGCACTATCGAGGGGTCAGTCAGTCAGTGACACAGTGACAGGGCCGCACTATCGAGGGGTCAGTCAGTGACACAGTGACAGGGCCGCACTATCGAGGGGTCAGTCAGTCAGTGACACAGTGACAGGGCCGCACTATCGAGGGGTCAGTCAGTGACACAGTGACAGGGCCGCACTATCGAGGGGTCAGTCAGTGACACAGTGACAGGGCCGCACTATCGAGGGGGTCAGTCAGTAACACAGTGACAGGGCCGCACTATCGAGGGGTCAGTCAGTCAGTGACACAGTGACAGGGCCGCACTATCGAGGGGTCAGTCAGTGACACAGTGACAGGGCCGCACTATCGAGGGGTCAGTCAGTGACACAGTGACAGGGCCGCACTATCGAGGGGTCAGTCAGTGACACAGTGACAGGGCCGCACTATCGAGGGGTCAGTCAGTGACACAGTGACAGGGCCGCACTATCGAGGGGTCAGTCAGTCAGTGACACAGTGACAGGGCCGCACTATCGAGGAGTCAGTCAGTCAGTGACACAGTGACAGGGCCGCACTATCGAGGGGTCAGTGACACAGTGACACAGTGACAGGGCCGCACTATCGAGGGGTCAGTCAGTGTCACAGTGACAGGGCCGCACTATCGAGGGGTCAGTCAGTGTCACAGTGACAGGGCCGCACTATCGAGGGGTCAGTCAGTGACACAGTGACAGGGCCGCACTATCGAGGGGTCAGTCAGTGACACAGTGACAGGGCCGCACTATTGAGGGGTCAGTCAGTGACACAGTGACAGGGCCGCACTATCGAGGGGTCAGTCAGTGACACAGTGACAGGGCCGCACTATCGAGGGGTCAGTCAGTCAGTGACACAGTGACAGGGCCGCACTATCGAGGAGTCAGTCAGTCAGTGACACAGTGACAGGGCCGCACTATCGAGGGGTCAGTCAGTGACACAGTGACAGGGCCGCACTATCGAGGGGTCAGTCAGTGACACAGTGACAGGGCCGCACTATCGAGGGGTCAGTCAGTCAGTGACACAGTGACAGGGCCGCACTATCGAGGGGTCAGTCAGTCAGTGTCACAGTGACAGGGCCGCACTATCGAGGGGTCAGTCAGTGACACAGTGACAGGGCCGCACTATCGAGGGGTCAGTCAGTGACACAGTGACAGGGCCGCACTATCGAGGAGTCAGTCAGTCAGTGACACAGTGACAGGGCCGCACTATCGAGGGGTCAGTGACACAGTGACAGGGCCGCACTATCGAGGAGTCAGTCAGTCAGTGACACAGTGACAGGGCCGCACTATCGAGGGGTCAGTGACACAGTGACAGGGCCGCACTATCGAGGGGTCAGTCAGTCAGTGACACAGTGACAGGGCCGCACTATCGAGGGGTCAGTCAGTCAGTGACACAGTGACAGGGCCGCACTATCGAGGGCTCAGTCAGTCAGTGACACAGTGACAGGGCCGCACTATCGAGGGGTCAGTGACACAGTGACAGGGCCGCACTATCGAGGGGTCAGTCAGTCAGTGACACAGTGACAGGGACGCACTATCGAGGGGTCAGTCAGTCAGTGACACAGTGACAGGGCCGCACTATCGAGGGGTCAGTCAGTCAGTGACTCAGTGACAGGGCCGCACTATCGAGGGGTCAGTCAGCGACACAGTGACAGGGCCGCACTATCGAGGGGTCAGTCAGTGACACAGTGACAGGGCCGCACTATCGAGGGGTCAGTCAGTGACACAGTGACAGGGCCGCACTATCGAGGGGTCAGTCAGTGACACAGTGACAGGGCCGCACTATCGAGGGGTCAGTCAGTGACACAGTGACAGGGCCGCACTATCGAGGGGTCAGTCAGTGACACAGAGACAGGGCCGCACTATCGAGGGGTCAGTCAGTGACACAGAGACAGGGCCGCACTATCGAGGGGTCAGTCAGTGACACAGAGACAGGACCGCACTATCGAGGGGTCAGTCAGTGACACAGTGACAGGGCCGCACTATCGAGGGGTCAGTCAGTGACACAGTGACAGGGCCGCACTATCGAGGGGTCAGTCAGTCAGTGACACAGTGACAGGGCCGCACTATCGAGGGGTCAGTCAGTCAGTGACACAGTGACAGGGCCGCACTATCGAGGGGTCAGTCAGTGTCACAGTGACAGGGCCGCACTATCGAGGGGTCAGTCAGTCAGTGACACAGTGACAGGGCCGCACTATCGAGGGGTCAGTCAGTCAGTGACACAGTGACAGGGCCGCACTATCGAGGGGTCAGTCAGTGTCACAGTGACAGGGCCGCACGATCGAGGGGTCAGTCAGTGACACAGTGACAGGGCCGCACTATCGAGGGGTCAGTCAGTGACACAGTGACAGGGCCGCACTATCGAGGGGTCAGTCAGTGACACAGTGACAGGGCCGCACTATCGAGGGGTCAGTCAGTGACACAGTGACAGGGCCGCACTATCGAGGGGTCAGTCAGTGACACAGTGACACGGCCGCACTATCGAGGGGTCAGTCAGTGACACAGTGACAGGGCCGCACTATCGAGGGTCAGTCAGTGACACAGTGACAGGGCCGCACTATCGAGGGGTCAGTCAGTCAGTGACACAGTGACAGGGCCGCACTATCGAGGGGTCAGTCAGTGACACAGTGACAGGGCCACACTATCGAGGGGTCAGTCAGTGACACAGAGACAGGGCCGCACTATCGAGGGGTCAGTCAGTGACACAGTGACAGGGCCGCACTATCGAGGGGTCAGTCTGTCAGTGACACAGAGACAGGGCCGCACTATCGAGGGGTCAGTCAGTGACACAGTGACAGGGCCGCACTATCGAGGGGTCAGTCAGTGACACAGTGACAGGGCCGCACTATCGAGGGGTCAGTCAGTGACACAGTGACAGGGCCGCACTATCGAGGGGTCAGTCTGTCAGTGACACAGAGACAGGGCCGCACTATCGAGGGGTCAGTCAGTCAGTGACACAGTGACAGGGCCGCACTATCGAGGGGTCAGTCAGTGACACAGTGAGAGGGCCGCACTATCGAGGGGTCAGTCAGTGTCACAGTGACAGGGCCGCACTATCGAGGGGTCAGTCAGTGACACAGTGACGGGGCCGCACTATCGAGGGGTCAGTCAGTCAGTGACACAGTGACAGGGCCGCACTATCGAGGGGTCAGTCAGTGACACAGTGACGGGGCCGCACTATCGAGGGGTCAGTCAGTCAGTGACACAGTGACAGGGCCGCACTATCGAGGGGTCAGTCAGTCAGTGTCACAGAGACAGGGCCGCACTATCGAGGGGTCAGTCAGTCAGTGACACAGTGACAGGGCCGCACTATCGAGGGGTCAGTCAGTCAGTGACACAGTGACAGGGCCGCACTATCGAGGGGTCAGTCAGTCAGTGACATTGACAGGGCCGCACTATCGAGGGGTCAGTCAGTGACACAGTGACAGGGCCGCACTATCGAGGGGTCAGTCAGTGACACAGTGACAGGGCCGCACTATCGAGGGGTCAGTCAGTCAGTGACACAGTGACAGGGCCGCACTATCGAGGGGTCAGTCAGTGACACAGTGAGAGGGCCGCACTATCGAGGGGTCAGTCAGTGACACAGTGACAGGGCCGCACTATCGAGGGGTCAGTCAGTGACACAGTGACAGGGCCGCACTATCGAGGGGTCAGTCAGTGACACAGTGACAGGGCCGCACTATCGAGGGGTCAGTCAGTCAGTGACACAGTGACAGGGCCGCACTATCGAGGGGTCAGTCAGTGACACAGTGAGAGGGCCGCACTATCGAGGGGTCAGTCAGTGACACAGTGACAGGGCCGCACTATCGAGGGGTCAGTCAGTCAGTGACACAGTGACAGGGCCGCACTATCGAGGGGTCAGTCAGTGACACAGTGACAGGGCCGCACTATCGAGGGGTCAGTCAGTCGGTGACACAGTGACAGGGCCGCACTATCGAGGGGTCAGTCAGTCAGTGACACAGTGACAGGGCCGCACTATCGAGGGGTCAGTCAGTGACACAGTGACAGGGCCGCACTATCGAGGGGTCAGTCAGTCAATGACACAGTGACAGGGCCGCACTATCAAGGGGTCAGTCAGTGACACAGTGACAGGGCCGCACTATCGAGGGGTCAGTCAGTGACACAGAGACAGGGCCGCACTATCGAGGGGTCAGTCAGTGACACAGTGACAGGGCCGCACTATCGAGGGGTCAGTCAGTGTCACAGTGACAGGGCCGCACTATCGAGGGGTCAGTCAGTGACACAGTGACAGGGCCGCACTATCGAGGGGTCAGTCAGTCAGTGACACAGTGACAGGGCCGCACTATCGAGGGGTCAGTCAGTGACACAGTGACAGGGCCGCACTAGCGAGGGGTCAGTCAGTGACACAGTGACAGGGCCGCACTATCGAGGGGTCAGTCAGTGACACAGTGACAGGGCCGCACTATCGAGGGGTCAGTCAGTGACACAGTGACAGGGCCGCACTATCGAGGGGTCAGTATTCTGCTGAAGTGTCGTTTTAATGCTCTCAGATTACGGGAAGTGGGTGAGTCCTGGAAATAACTCAGATCCCCGTCAGACGATGACTGATGTCACATTCGCTCAGGCGTCGCTCTCCAGCTGAACTGGAAAAACCCCCGTGTTCACACCCAGCTCGCAATCGGCCCTTACAATTCAACAATCCTTTTAACCCATTCAGCACTGAGCTGTCTGCTTGCTGCCTGTTCTCAATCTCCTGTTTCTGTCCAGTGTGTGGAGGATCTACCTGTGACCGAGACGGGGAGAATGACTCAGGCACTAAGTCAGTACTTTGTAGGTGTTTCATTCAGCATTGAGGATGGTGCAGGTGAAGCCCCTTTGAAGCAGAAAGTAGGTGAGAGACTTGATGAGTTAAAAAAGGAATAACAGAATTAGAGAGGTGTTGAAAGTTGTCCAGTCGCTGAATCTGATGGAGCCGCGATAGTGGGGAAGGTCAGGCTGGAAATTGTGACAACTTTGGCCAGATTCTCACCACCCTGTTCGGACCCGGCGAGTCGCGCCAGAGGAGTTGCAAATGTCGCACACTTGTTATCTGTTTAACCATCACCCCTTGACATTCAACATCAATAAATGGGGCGGCACGGTAGCAGAGTGGTTAGCCCTGTTGCTTCATAGCGCCAGGGTCCCGGGTTTGATTCCTGGCTTGGGTCACTGTCTGTGCGGAGTCTGCACGTTCTCCCCGTGTCTGCGTGGGTTTCCTCCGGGTGCTCCGGTTTCCTCCCACAGTCCAAAGATGTGCAGGTTAGGTGGATTGGCCATTCTGAATTCTCCCTCCGTGTACCCGAGCTAGCGCCGAAATGTGGCGACTAGGGGCTTTTCACAGTCACTTCATTGCAGTGTTAATGTAAACCTACTTGCCACAATAAAGATTATTATTATTATTAAATGCCCCCACTGTCGATTGCCGTTGACCAGGGCCAGGATTCCCCGAGCCCGCGCCGGGTCAGAGAATCGGCGCTGACGGCAAACATTCCCGCCACGCTGCTGCGACGCCGGGACGCGCTTCTCCAGCCGCGGACGCGCGGTCGATGCGCCGCCTGTCGGGGGCCGTTGAAAGAGGGCCCCCCGCCGCGATTCCCCGCGGTCGACCGTTCGAGTTCCCGCTGAGCACCGCTGGCGTGGTTCACGTACGGTCCCGCCGGGCGGGAGCTCGGACCCGCAGCCGCGGTGGCTGTTCTGGTCCGGGGCGGGTCGGAGGGGGGGGTCCACGACGGCCAGGCCCACGATCAGGGGCTGCTGATCGGCGGGCACGTGAGATCTGGGAGGGGGGGGGGGCTACCTTCTTCCGCGCGGGCCCGCTGTGTCGCTACGCCATGTTGCGTGGCGCCAGCGCGGAAACGGCCGCCACTCGCGTGCGCGGACCCACGCCGGCAGTGCAGGGCCGCGTATTGGTGCTGGAGCTGCGTGGAGCACTCCGGCACCGTGCTGGACCCCCTGTGGGCCACTGAACCACTGGGCCCAAGAGGCCCGTTGACGCCGGCGTAAAACACTCCGCTGTTTACGCCGGCCTCAACACTTAGCCGGGATTTTGGAGCATCCCGGCCCCCGAAGCTGAACTGGACCCAGTCGTATAAATACTGCGGCTTCCAGAGCAGGTCAGAGGCTGGGAATCCTGCGGAGAGAAACTCACCTCCTGACCCCCCCCCCTAAAGCCTGACTCTCCTCGCAGGTTAGAGGTCGCGGCAGGCCCAGGCGAGCGGGAGGAATGGTCCCCGATTGTGTCCAGGGCGGGAGTGGGCCCGGTCGAAGTCTCCTCTTCCCTCACTGCCATCCAGGCTCCCACCGGCCGAAGGAACTTGGTTTGCGGCAGCCTCTCTGATGAATCACTCCAGCTCGTTTGCTCGGAGGCGCGAAGCCCCTCGAGTCGCAGACACTCACATCAGATGTGGTTCGTGTGGATCACGCGGGGAACCGCTGGTTCCCACATACGACAGGTGCAACACATCATCAGCCCTGCCATCCAGACTGAATTCTCCGCTCGATCTCACTGAATTCAATCCCCACTGCGTCTTAAATGCATCCCTCGCTGGGGCGTGATCTCCCTCGACAAGACTTAAACAGCTTCCCCTCACTTGAACACACTCCGTGATTCTCCTCACGGCCTCCACTCTGGATGCGTTTTGGTTCCGGACCTGCCTGTGCCGAGCGCCAACCTCGAAGAATTGAGGCATCAACCGTTGCGGACCTGTTTGGGTTAGGGTTAGGGTTACCTGTTTGGAAGGGAGCTCCAGGAGACAGTGAAGGAAGAGGGATTCAATTCCGAGTCAGGATGGTGTGCAGCAATTGAGGGGGACTCATGTCCGCTGCCCTTCTCCTTCCAGGCGGTCCTGGTCGTGGGTTTGGAAGGCGCCGTCGAAGGAGCCTTGGTGAGACGCTGTGATGTATTTTGTAGGCGGTGCGCACGGCTGCTGCTGTGCGACGGGGGGTGGAGGGAGTTTGCGGTTAGCGTGTCGATCGAGCGGGGCTGCGTTGTCCGGGGTGGTGTCTTGAGTGTTGGAGGGGGTTTGTACAGAGACCCCAGTGGTGGTTTGTATGAGGTATTCGGGGCTGGGAGGAGGGTGTGGGGGGGGGGGGAGTGTATGAGGTATTCGGGGACCGGAAGGGGAGTGCAGGGGGGAGTGAATGAGGTATTCGGGGACCGGGAGGAGAATGTGGGGGGAGTGTATGAGGTATTCAGGGACTGGGAGGAGGGTGTGGGGGGAGTGTATGGGGTATTCGGGAATCGGGAGGGGGGTGCGGGGGGGGAGTGAATGAGGTATTCGGGGACCGGGAGGGGGATGTGGGGGGAGTGTATGAGGTATTCAGGGACTGGGAGGAGGGTGTGGGGGGAGTGTATGGGGTATTCGGGGACCGGGAGGGGGATGTGGGGGGAGTGTATGAGGTATTCAGGGACTGGGAGGAGGGTGTGGGGGGAGTGTATGGGGTATTCGGGAATCGGGAGGGGGATGTGGGGGGAGTGTATGGGGTATTCGGGGACTGGGAAGGGGGTGTGGACGGTTGACTGCACAGGGGCCCGCCCTGGCCTGTTTGAAGTGGATGATCAGCCATGGTGACATTGAAGGTCTGGTGGGCTGAATGGCTTTCTCCAGCCCCAGGTTTCCATGTCCAAACCAGAGGCGGGTCTCCCACACTTTGCAGCAAGCGGTAATATCCTGGAACCCGCTGCCCGTGGGAACGCAAACAAGGAATTCCGAAAGGAATTTGGAACGCTCGCTTTCGGGGGCAAACTTGCAGCAACCTGGGGATGGGGCGGGGACCGACTGGATTGCACGCTGGAGGGCCGGCATGGACCTAACGGGATGAATGGCCTCCTCCAGTTCCGGAAACGACTCCACGGCTGCCTAACTGCACAGTGGGCGGACCTACAGCTCGGGGCCTGCAGACGGCTGCTGATCGCCACCTTCGGAAGGGCAACTCGGGATGGGCCACGAATGCCGGCCTCCAGGCAGTAGCTGCCACATCCCCTACGGGAGGAACTAAAGACTCAAATTGAAGAGGCAAGGAAAAGGCCACCTGGTCACTTTCACTTCAGGAAATCAAGCTGGGCTGACTTGTAAAATGTGCCGAGGATGGGTGTAGATATCGAGAGGACAGAGACTATAGGAATGGACACGAGCGGTGGAGGGAGGGGACAGTGGCTATAGGAATGGACACGAACGGTGGGGGGAGGGGACAGAGGCTATAGGAATGGAGACACGAGCGACGGATACCCTTTGAGGAAGTGAAGTATATTGCCAGGAATAACGTGGGGAGACAACTTAATGAATGCTGCGGGTGGGGGGGGTTCGTGGGAGTTTTGTGGGGAGTAGTAGGGGTATTTGGGGAGGGTGTGGGGGGAGAGTGTATGGGGTATTCGGGGGACCGGGAGGGAGATGTAGGGGTGAGTCAATGGGGTATTCAGGGATCGGGAGGGGGGGGTGTGGGGGTAATGAATATGATATTCGGGGATCGGGAGGAGGGTGTGGGGAGTGAATGGGGTATTCGGGGACCGGGAGGGGTGTGTGGGTGTGGGTGGAGTGAATGGGGTATTCGGGGGATCGGGAGGAGGGTGCGGGGGAGTGAATGGGGTATTCGGTCACCTGGAGGGGGGTATAGGTGGAGTGAATGAGCTTTTCAGGGATCGGGAGGGGGTGTGGGGGGGAGTGAATGGGGTATTCGGGGGATAGGGACGGGGGGGGGTGGGGGGGCGTCAATGGGGTATTCGGGGATCGGGAGGGGATGTGGGGGGGGAGTGAATGGGATATTCGGAGATCGGGAGGGGGGTGTGGAGGGAGTGACGTTGCCGAGCATTTACAGGGATGCCTCAGGCCGATATGGAGGGTTTAACAGTAAATTTCCCTGTGCTTACAGTGGGGTCCAGGAATCTATCTGTGTTACAAGAAGTCCATGGCGAAGGGGACAGCTCTGGCCTATGAAGCTGGTGAGGATAATCCGTCAGTGAACGGCGAACAGCCAGTTAACAAATTAACAATAAAGTGACACAGTGAGAGGGCCGCACTATCGAGGGGTCAGTCAGTCAGTGACACAGTGACGGGGCCGCACTATCGAGGGGTCAGTCAGTGACACAGTGACAGGGCCGCACTATCGAGGGGTCAGTCAGTCAGTGACACAGTGACAGGGCCGCACTATCGAGGGGTCAGTCAGTGTCACAGTGACAGGGCCGCACTATCGAGGTGTCAGTCAGTGTCACAGTGACAGGGCCGCACTATCGAGGGGTCAGTCAGTGACACAGTGACAGGGCCGCACTATCGAGGGGTCAGTCAGTGACACAGTGACAGGGCCGCACTATCGAGGGGTCAGTCAGTGACACAATGACAGGGCCGCACTATCGAGGGGTCAGTCAGTGACACAGTGACAGGGCCGCACTATCAAGGGGTCAGTCAGTGACACAGTGACAGGGCCGCACTATCGAGGGGTCGGTCAGTGACACAGTGACAGGGCCGCACTATCGAGGGGTCAGTCAGTCAGTGACACAGTGACAGGGCCGCACTATCGAGGGGTCAGTCAGTGACACAGTGACAGGGCCGCACTATCGAGGGGTCAGTCAGTGACACAGTGACAGGGCCGCACTATCGAGGGGTCAGTCAGTGACACAGTGACAGGGCCGCACTATCGAGGGGTCAGTCAGTCAGTGACACAGTGACGGGGCCGCACTATCGAGGGGTCAGTCAGTGACACAGTGACAGGGCCGCACTATCGAGGGGTCAGTCAGTCAGTGACACAGTGACAGGGCCGCACTATCGAGGGGTCAGTCAGTGTCACAGTGACAGGGCCGCACTATCGAGGTGTCAGTCAGTGTCACAGTGACAGGGCCGCACTATCGAGGGGTCAGTCAGTGACACAGTGACAGGGCCGCACTATCGAGGGGTCAGTCAGTGACACAGTGACAGGGCCGCACTATCGAGGGGTCAGTCAGTGACACAATGACAGGGCCGCACTATCGAGGGGTCAGTCAGTGACACAGTGACAGGGCCGCACTATCAAGGGGTCAGTCAGTGACACAGTGACAGGGCCGCACTATCGAGGGGTCGGTCAGTGACACAGTGACAGGGCCGCACTATCGAGGGGTCAGTCAGTCAGTGACACAGTGACAGGGCCGCACTATCGAGGGGTCAGTCAGTGACACAGTGACAGGGCCGCACTATCGAGGGGTCAGTCAGTGACACAGTGACAGGGCCGCACTATCGAGGGGTCAGTCAGTGACACAGTGACAGGGCCGCACTATCGAGGGGTCAGTCAGTCAGTGACACAGTGACAGGGCCGCACTATCGAGGGGTCAGTCAGTGTCACAGTGACAGGGCCGCACTATCGAGGGGTCAGTCAGTGACACAGTGACAGGGCCGCACTATCGAGGGGTCAGTCAGTGACACAGTGACAGGGCCGCACTATCGAGGGGTCAGTCAGTCAGTGACACAGTGACAGGGCCGCACTATCGAGGGGTCAGTCAGTGTCACAGTGACAGGGCCGCACTATCGAGGGGTCAGTCAGTGACACAGTGACAGGGCCGCACTATCGAGGGGTCAGTCAGTGACACAGTGACAGGGCCGCACTATCGAGGGGTCGGTCAGTGACACAGTGACAGGGCCGCACTATCGAGGGGTCAGTCAGTCAGTGACACAGTGACAGGGCCGCACTATCGAGGGGTCAGTCAGTGACACAGTGACAGGGCCGCACTATCGAGGGGTCAGTCAGTCAGTGACACAGTGACAGGGCCGCACTATCGAGGGGTCAGTCAGTGACACAGTGACAGGGCCGCACTATCGAGGGGTCAGTCAGTGACACAGTGACAGGGCCGCACTATCGAGGGGTCAGTCAGTGACACAGTGACAGGGCCGCACTATCGAGGGGTCAGTCAGTGACACAGTGACAGGGCCGCACTATCGAGGGGTCAGTCAGTGACACAGTGACAGGGCCGCACTATCGAGGGGTCAGTCAGTGACACAATGACAGGGCCGCACTATCGAGGGGTCAGTCAGTGACACAGTGACAGGGCCGCACTATCAAGGGGTCAGTCAGTGACACAGTGACAGGGCCGCACTATCGAGGGGTCGGTCAGTGACACAGTGACAGGGCCGCACTATCGAGGGGTCAGTCAGTCAGTGACACAGTGACAGGGCCGCACTATCGAGGGGTCAGTCAGTGACACAGTGACAGGGCCGCACTATCGAGGGGTCAGTCAGTGACACAGTGACAGGGCCGCACTATCGAGGGGTCAGTCAGTGACACAGTGACAGGGCCGCACTATCGAGGGGTCAGTCAGTGACACAGTGACAGGGCCGCACTATCGAGGGGTCAGTGACAGGGCCGCACTATCGAGGGGTCAGTCGGTCACACAGTGACAGGGCCGCACTATCGAGGGGTCAGTCAGTGACACAGTGACAGGGCCGCACTATCGAGGGGTCAGTCAGTCAGAGACACAGTGACAGGGCCGCACTATCGAGGGGTCAGTCAGTCAGTGACACAGTGACAGGGCCGCACTATCGAGGGGTCAGTCAGTGTCACAGTGACAGGGCCGCACTATCGAGGGGTCAGTCAGTGACACAGTGACAGGGCCGCACTATCGAGGGGTCAGTCAGTCAGTGACACAGTGACAGGGCCGCACTATCGAGGGGTCAGTCAGTGTCACAGTGACAGGGCCGCACTATCGAGGGGTCAGTCAGTGACACAGTGACAGGGCCGCACTATCGAGGGGTCAGTCAGTGTCACAGTGACAGGGCCGCACTATCGAGGGGTCAGTCAGTGACACAGTGACAGGGCCGCACTATCGAGGGGTCAGTCAGTGACACAGTGACAGGGCCGCACTATCGAGGGGTCAGTCAGTCAGTGACACAGTGACAGGGCCGCACTATCGAGGGGTCAGTCAGTGACACAGTGACAGGGCCGCACTATCGAGGGGTCAGTCAGTGACACAGTGACAGGGCCGCACTATCGAGGGGTCAGTCAGTGACACAGTGACAGGGCCGCACTATCGAGGGGTCAGTCAGTCAGTGACACAGTGACAGGGCCGCACTATCGAGGGGTCAGTCAGTGTCACAGTGACAGGGCCGCACTATCGAGGGGTCAGTCAGTGACACAGTGACAGGGCCGCACTATCGAGGGGTCAGTCAGTGACACAGTGACAGGGCCGCACTATCGAGGGGTCGGTCAGTGACACAGTGACAGGGCCGCACTATCGAGGGGTCAGTCAGTCAGTGACACAGTGACAGGGCCGCACTATCGAGGGGTCAGTCAGTGACACAGTGACAGGGCCGCACTATCGAGGGGTCAGTCAGTGACACAGTGACAGGGCCGCACTATCGAGGGGTCAGTCAGTGACACAGTGACAGGGCCGCACTATCGAGGGGTCAGTCAGTGACACAGTGACAGGGCCGCACTATCGAGGGGTCAGTCAGTGACACAGTGACAGGGCCGCACTATCGAGGGGTCAGTCAGTGACACAATGACAGGGCCGCACTATCGAGGGGTCAGTCAGTGACACAGTGACAGGGCCGCACTATCAAGGGGTCAGTCAGTGACACAGTGACAGGGCCGCACTATCGAGGGGTCGGTCAGTGACACAGTGACAGGGCCGCACTATCGAGGGGTCAGTCAGTCAGTGACACAGTGACAGGGCCGCACTATCGAGGGGTCAGTCAGTGACACAGTGACAGGGCCGCACTATCGAGGGGTCAGTCAGTGACACAGTGACAGGGCCGCACTATCGAGGGGTCAGTCAGTGACACAGTGACAGGGCCGCACTATCGAGGGGTCAGTCAGTGACACAGTGACAGGGCCGCACTATCGAGGGGTCAGTGACAGGGCCGCACTATCGAGGGGTCAGTCGGTCACACAGTGACAGGGCCGCACTATCGAGGGGTCAGTCAGTGACACAGTGACAGGGCCGCACTATCGAGGGGTCAGTCAGTCAGAGACACAGTGACAGGGCCGCACTATCGAGGGGTCAGTCAGTCAGTGACACAGTGACAGGGCCGCACTATCGAGGGGTCAGTCAGTGTCACAGTGACAGGGCCGCACTATCGAGGGGTCAGTCAGTGACACAGTGACAGGGCCGCACTATCGAGGGGTCAGTCAGTCAGTGACACAGTGACAGGGCCGCACTATCGAGGGGTCAGTCAGTGTCACAGTGACAGGGCCGCACTATCGAGGGGTCAGTCAGTGACACAGTGACAGGGCCGCACTATCGAGGGGTCGGTCAGTGACACAGTGACAGGGCCGCACTATCGAGGGGTCAGTCAGTCAGTGACACAGTGACAGGGCCGCACTATCGAGGGGTCAGTCAGTGACACAGTGACAGGGCCGCACTATCGAGGGGTCAGTCAGTGACACAGTGACAGGGCCGCACTATCGAGGGGTCAGTCAGTGACACAGTGACAGGGCCGCACTATTGAGGGGTCAGTCAGTCAGTGACACAGTGACAGGGCCGCACTATCGAGGGGTCAGTCAGTGACACAGTGACAGGGCCGCACTATCGAGGGGTCAGTCAGTCAGTGACACAGTGACAGGGCCGCACTATCGAGGGGTCAGTCAGTGACACAGTGACAGGGCCGCACTATCGAGGGGTCAGTCAGTGACACAGTGACAGGGCCGCACTATCGAGGGGTCAGTCAGTGACACAGTGACAGGGCCGCACTATCGAGGGGTCAGTCAGTGACACACTGACAGGGCCGCACTATCGAGGGGTCAGTCAGTGACACAGTGACAGGGCCGCACTATCGAGGGGTCAGTCAGTCAGTGACACAGTGACAGGGCCGCACTATCGAGGGGTCAGTCAGTGACACAGTGACAGGGCCGCACTATCGAGGGGTCAGTCAGTGACACAGTGACAGGGCCGCACTATCGAGGGGTCAGTCAGTGACACAGTGACAGGGCCGCACTATCGAGGGGTCAGTCAGTCAGTGACACAGTGACGGGGCCGCACTATCGAGGGGTCAGTCAGTCAGTGACACAGTGACAGGGCCGCACTATCGAGGGGTCAGTCAGTCAGTTACACAGTGACAGGGCCGCACTATCGAGGGGTCAGTCAGTCAGTGACACCGTGACAGGGCCGCACTATCGAGGGGTCAGTCAGTGACACAGTGACAGGGCCGCACTATCGAGGGGTCAGTCAGTGACACAGTGACAGGGCCGCACTATCGAGGGGTCAGTCAGTGACACAGTGACAGGGCCGCACTATCGAGGGGTCAGTCAGTCAGTGACACAGTGACAGGGCCGCACTATCGAGGGGTCAGTCAGTCAGTGATACAGTGACAGGGCCGCACTATCGAGGGGTCAGTCAGTGACACAGTGACAGGGCCGCACTATCGAGGGGTCAGTCAGTCAGTGACACAGTGACAGGGCCGCACTATCAAGGGGTCAGTCAGTGACACAGTGACAGGGCCGCACTATCGAGGGGTCAGTCAGTGACACAGTGACAGGGCCGCACTATCGAGGGGTCAGTCAGTGACACAGTGACAGTGCCGCACTATCGAGGGGTCAGTCAGTGTCACAGTGACAGGGCCGCACTATCGAGGGGTCAGTCAGTGACACAGAGACAGGGCCGCACTATCGAGGGGTCAGTCAGTCAGTGACACAGTGACAGGGACGCACTATCGAGGGGTCAGTCAGTGACACAGTGACAGGGCCGCACTATCGAGGGGTCAGTCAGTGACACAGTGACAGGGCCGCACTATCGAGGGGTCAGTCAGTGTCACAGTGACAGGGCCGCACTATCGAGGGGTCAGTCAGTGACACAGTGACAGGGCCGCACTATCGAGGGGTCAGTCAGTGTCACAGTGACAGGGCCGCACTATCGAGGGGTCAGTCAGTCAGTGACACAGTGACAGGGCCGCACTATCGAGGGGTCAGTCAGTGACACAGTGACAGGGCCGCACTATCGAGGAGTCAGTCAGTTACACAGTGACAGGGCCGCACTATCGAGGGGTCAGTCAGTGACACAGTGACAGGGCCGCACTATCGAGGGGTCAGTCAGTCAGTGACACAGTGACAGGGCCGCACTATCGAGGGGTCAGTCAGTCAGTGATACAGTGACAGGGCCGCACTATCGAGGGGTCAGTCAGTGACACAGTGACAGGGCCGCACTATCGAGGGGTCAGTCAGTGACACAGTGACAGGGCCGCACTATCGAGGGGTCAGTCAGTCAGTGACACAGTGACAGGGCCGCACTATCGAGGGGTCAGTCAGTGACACAGTGACAGGGCCGCACTATCGAGGGGTCAGTCAGTGACACAGTGTCAGGGCCGCACTATCGAGGGGTCAGTCAGTGACACAGTGACAGGGCCGCACTATCGAGGGGTCAGTCGGTGACACAGTGACAGGGCCGCACTATCGAGGGGTCAGTCAGTGACACAGTGACAGGGCCGCACTATCGAGGGGTCAGTCAGTGACACAGTGACAGGGCCGCACTATCGAGGGGTCAGTCAGTGACACAGTGACAGGGCCGCACTATCGAGGGGTCAGTCGGTGACACAGTGACAGGGCCGCACTATCGAGGGGTCAGTCAGTCAGTGACACAGTGACAGGGCCGCACTATCGAGGGGTCAGTCAGTGACACAGTGACAGGGCCGCACTATCGAGGGGTCAGTCAGTGTCACAGTGACAGGGCCGCACTATCGAGGGGTCAGTCAGTGACACAGTGACAGGGCCGCACTATCGAGGGGTCAGTCAGTGACACAGAGACAGGGCCGCACTATCGAGGGGTCAGTCAGTCAGTGACACAGTGACAGGGCCGCACTATCGAGGGGTCAGTCAGTGACCCAGTGACAGGGCCGCACTATTGAGGGGTCAGTCAGTCAGTGACACAGTGACAGGGCCGCACTATCGAGGGGTCAGTCAGTGACACAGTGACAGGGCCGCACTATCGAGGGGTCAGTCAGTGACACAGTGACAGGGCCGCACTATCGAGGGGTCAGTCAGTGACACAGTGACAGGGCCGCACTATCGAGGGGTCAGTCAGTGACACAGTGACAGGGCCGCACTATCGAGGGGTCAGTGACAGGGCCGCACTATCGAGGGGTCAGTCGGTCACACAGTGACAGGGCCGCACTATCGAGGGGTCAGTCAGTGACACAGTGACAGGGCCGCACTATCGAGGGGTCAGTCAGTCAGAGACACAGTGACAGGGCCGCACTATCGAGGGGTCAGTCAGTCAGTGACACAGTGACAGGGCCGCACTATCGAGGGGTCAGTCAGTGTCACAGTGACAGGGCCGCACTATCGAGGGGTCAGTCAGTGACACAGTGACAGGGCCGCACTATCGAGGGGTCAGTCAGTGACACAGTGACAGGGCCGCACTATCGAGGGGTCAGTCAGTCAGTGACACAGTGACAGGGCCGCACTATCGAGGGGTCAGTCAGTGTCACAGTGACAGGGCCGCACTATCGAGGGGTCAGTCAGTGACACAGTGACAGGGCCGCACTATCGAGGGGTCGGTCAGTGACACAGTGACAGGGCCGCACTATCGAGGGGTCAGTCAGTCAGTGACACAGTGACAGGGCCGCACTATCGAGGGGTCAGTCAGTGACACAGTGACAGGGCCGCACTATCGAGGGGTCAGTCAGTGACACAGTGACAGGGCCGCACTATCGAGGGGTCAGTCAGTGACACAGTGACAGGGCCGCACTATTGAGGGGTCAGTCAGTCAGTGACACAGTGACAGGGCCGCACTATCGAGGGGTCAGTCAGTGACACAGTGACAGGGCCGCACTATCGAGGGGTCAGTCAGTCAGTGACACAGTGACAGGGCCGCACTATCGAGGGGTCAGTCAGTGACACAGTGACAGGGCCGCACTATCGAGGGGTCAGTCAGTGACACAGTGACAGGGCCGCACTATCGAGGGGTCAGTCAGTGACACAGTGACAGGGCCGCACTATCGAGGGGTCAGTCAGTGACACACTGACAGGGCCGCACTATCGAGGGGTCAGTCAGTGACACAGTGACAGGGCCGCACTATCGAGGGGTCAGTCAGTCAGTGACACAGTGACAGGGCCGCACTATCGAGGGGTCAGTCAGTGACACAGTGACAGGGCCGCACTATCGAGGGGTCAGTCAGTGACACAGTGACAGGGCCGCACTATCGAGGGGTCAGTCAGTGACACAGTGACAGGGCCGCACTATCGAGGGGTCAGTCAGTCAGTGACACAGTGACGGGGCCGCACTATCGAGGGGTCAGTCAGTCAGTGACACAGTGACAGGGCCGCACTATCGAGGGGTCAGTCAGTCAGTTACACAGTGACAGGGCCGCACTATCGAGGGGTCAGTCAGTCAGTGACACAGTGACAGGGCCGCACTATCGAGGGGTCAGTCAGTGACACAGTGACAGGGCCGCACTATCGAGGGGTCAGTCAGTGACACAGTGACAGGGCCGCACTATCGAGGGGTCAGTCAGTGACACAGTGACAGGGCCGCACTATCGAGGGGTCAGTCAGTCAGTGACACAGTGACAGGGCCGCACTATCGAGGGGTCAGTCAGTCAGTGATACAGTGACAGGGCCGCACTATCGAGGGGTCAGTCAGTGACACAGTGACAGGGCCGCACTATCGAGGGGTCAGTCAGTCAGTGACACAGTGACAGGGCCGCACTATCAAGGGGTCAGTCAGTGACACAGTGACAGGGCCGCACTATCGAGGGGTCAGTCAGTGACACAGTGACAGGGCCGCACTATCGAGGGGTCAGTCAGTGACACAGTGACAGTGCCGCACTATCGAGGGGTCAGTCAGTGTCACAGTGACAGGGCCGCACTATCGAGGGGTCAGTCAGTGACACAGAGACAGGGCCGCACTATCGAGGGGTCAGTCAGTCAGTGACACAGTGACAGGGACGCACTATCGAGGGGTCAGTCAGTGACACAGTGACAGGGCCGCACTATCGAGGGGTCAGTCAGTGACACAGTGACAGGGCCGCACTATCGAGGGGTCAGTCAGTGTCACAGTGACAGGGCCGCACTATCGAGGGGTCAGTCAGTGACACAGTGACAGGGCCGCACTATCGAGGGGTCAGTCAGTGTCACAGTGACAGGGCCGCACTATCGAGGGGTCAGTCAGTCAGTGACACAGTGACAGGGCCGCACTATCGAGGGGTCAGTCAGTGACACAGTGACAGGGCCGCACTATCGAGGAGTCAGTCAGTTACACAGTGACAGGGCCGCACTATCGAGGGGTCAGTCAGTGACACAGTGACAGGGCCGCACTATCGAGGGGTCAGTCAGTGACACAGTGACAGGGCCGCACTATCGAGGGGTCAGTCAGTCAGTGACACAGTGACAGGGCCGCACTATCGAGGGGTCAGTCAGTGACACAGTGACAGGGCCGCACTATCGAGGGGTCAGTCAGTGACACAGTGACAGGGCCGCACTATCGAGGGGTCAGTCAGTCAGTGACACAGTGACAGGGCCGCACTATCGAGGGGTCAGTCAGTGACACAGTGACAGGGCCGCACTATCGAGGGGTCAGTCAGTGACACAGTGACAGGGCCGCACTATCGAGGGGTCAGTCAGTGACACAGTGACAGGGCCGCACTATCGAGGGGTCAGTCGGTGACACAGTGACAGGGCCGCACTATCGAGGGGTCAGTCAGTGACACAGTGACAGGGCCGCACTATCGAGGGGTCAGTCAGTGACACAGTGACAGGGCCGCACTATCGAGGGGTCAGTCAGTGACACAGTGACAGGGCCGCACTATCGAGGGGTCAGTCGGTGACACAGTGACAGGGCCGCACTATCGAGGGGTCAGTCAGTCAGTGACACAGTGACAGGGCCGCACTATCGAGGGGTCAGTCAGTGACACAGTGACAGGGCCGCACTATCGAGGGGTCAGTCAGTGTCACAGTGACAGGGCCGCACTATCGAGGGGTCAGTCAGTGACACAGTGACAGGGCCGCACTATCGAGGGGTCAGTCAGTGACACAGAGACAGGGCCGCACTATCGAGGGGTCAGTCAGTCAGTGACACAGTGACAGGGCCGCACTATCGAGGGGTCAGTCAGTGACCCAGTGACAGGGCCGCACTATTGAGGGGTCAGTCAGTGACACAGTGACAGGGCCGCACTATCGAGGGGTCAGTCAGTCAGTGTCACAGTGACAGGGCCGCACTATCGAGGGGTCAGTCAGTGTCACAGTGACAGGGCCGCACTATCGAGGGGTCAGTCAGTGACACAGAGACAGGACCGCACTATCGAGGGGTCAGTCAGTGACACAGTGACAGGGCCGCACTATCGAGGGGTCAGTCAGTCAGTGACACAGTGACAGGGCCGCACTATCGAGGGGTCAGTCAGTCAGTGACACAGTGACAGGGCCGCACTATCGAGGGGTCAGTCAGTGACACAGAGACAGGACCGCACTATCGAGGGGTCAGTCAGTCAGTGACACAGTGACAGGGCCGCACTATCGAGGGGTCAGTCAGTGACACAGAGACAGGGCCGCACTATCGAGGGGTCAGTCAGTGACACAGTGACAGGGCCGCACTATCGAGGGGTCAGTCTGTCAGTGACACAGTGACGGGGCCGCACTATTGAGGGGTCAGTCAGTCAGTGACACAGTGACAGGGCCGCACTATCGAGGGGTCAGTCAGTGACACAGAGACAGGGCCGCACTATCGAGGGGTCAGTCAGTGACACAGTGACAGGGCCGCACTATCGAGGGGTCAGTCAGTCAGTGACACAGTGACAGGGCCGCACTATCGAGGGGTCAGTCAGTCAGTGACACAGTGACAGGGCCGCACTATCGAGGGGTCAGTCAGTGACACAGAGACAGGGCCGCACTATCGAGCGGTCAGTCAGTGACACAGAGACAGGACCGCACTATCGAGGGGTCAGTCAGTCAGTGACACAGTGACAGGGCCGCACTATCGAGGGGTCAGTCAGTGACACAGAGACAGGGCCGCACTATCGAGGGGTCAGTCAGTGACACAGTGACAGGGCCGCACTATCGAGGGGTCAGTCAGTGACACAGTGACAGGGCCGCACTATCGAGGGGTCAGTCAGTGACACAGTGACAGGGCCGCACTATCGAGGGGTCAGTCAGTGACACAGTGACAGGGCTGCACTATCGAGGGGTCAGTCAGTGACACAGTGACAGGGCCGCACTATCGAGGGGTCAGTCAGTGACACAGTGACAGGGCCGCACTATCGAGGGGTCAGTCAGTGACACAGTGACAGGGCCGCACTATCGAGGGGTCAGTCAGTGACACAGTGACAGGGCCGCACTATCGAGGGGTCAGTCAGTGACACAGTGACAGGGCCGCACTATCGAGGGGTCAGTCAGTCAGTGACACAGTGACGGGGCCGCACTATCGAGGGGTCAGTCAGTGACAGGGCCGCACTATCGAGGGGTCAGTCAGTGACACAGTGACAGGGCCGCACTATCGAGGGGTCAGTCACTGACACAGTGACAGGGCCGCACTATCGAGGGGTCAGTCAGTGACACAGTGACAGGGCCGCACTATCGAGGGGTCAGTCAGTCAGTGACACAGTGACAGGGCCGCACTATCATATGCGATAATTTGATGAGCGGGATTTAGTTTATTGAGATGACTGTGAAGGAATGGAGGAGATGCCGTTAATTGTCTTCACCCTCACTCTCTGTGGCCATTTCTGTGCCCGGCCAGGTTTAATCAGCAGGTATCCAGATATTGACAGCGAATCCTTCGCTCTGCCACACACTGTTCCCGTCTTCTGCCTGCCAATGGGAGCGACTATCGAAAGCTGGCCAGCCGACAGCAAGTACCACCTCCCTGTCTTCTCCACCTTTGTACTGACCGCTGGGACTGGGGAAAAGGTATGAAGGGGCGGGCAAAGAGGGCATGGTCTGGCGTGAGAGCGGGAGGAGAGAGGGAGGGGAAGGTAGAGGGTGGTGAGGTGGGTACAGGGGGAGGGTGGGGTACAGGGGGGAGGGTGGGGTATGGGGGGATGGTGGGGTACAGGGGGAGGGTGGGGTACAGGGGTGAGGGTGCAGTACAGGGGAGGATGGGGTACAGGGGGAGGGGAGTGTGGGTACAAGGGGGAGGGTGGGGTACGGGGAGGAGGGTGGGGTACAGGAGGAGGGTTGGGTACAGGGGAGGGTGGGGTACAGGGGGAGGGTGGGGTACAGGGGGAGGGTGGGGTACGGGGGGATGGTGGGGTACGGGGGGCAGGGTGGGGTACAAGGGGGAGGGTGGGGTACAGTGGGAGGGTGGGGTACAGGGAGGAGGGTTGGGTACAGGAGGAGGGTTGGGTACAGGGGAGGGTGGGGTACAGGGGGAGGGTGGGGTACAGGGGGAGGGTGGGGTACGGGGAGGAGGGTGGGGTACAGGAGGAGGGTGGGGTACAGGGGAGGGTGGGGTACAGGGGGAGGGTGGGGTACAGGGGGAGGGTGGGGTACGGGGGAGGGTGAGGTACAGGGGGAGGGTGGGGTACAGGGGGAGGGTGGGGTACAGGGAGGAGGGTGGGGTACAGGGGGAGGGAGGGGTACGGGGGGAGGGTGGGGTACGGGGGGAGGGTGGGGTACGGGGGGCAGGGTGGGGTACAAGGGGGAGGGTGGGGTACAGTGGGAGGGTGGGGTACAGGGAGGAAGGTGGGGTACAGGGGAGGGTGGGGTACAGGGTGAGGGTGGGGTATGGGGGGGAGGGTGGGGTACAGGGGGAGGATGGGGTACAGGGGGAGGGTGGGGTACAGGGGGAAGGTGGGGTACAGGGGGAGGGTGGGGTACAGGGGGGAAGGTGGGGTACGGGGGGAGGGTGGGGTACGGGGGGAGGGTGGGGTACGGGGGGAGGGTGGGGTACGGGGGGAGGGTGGGGTACGGGGGGAGGGTGGGGTACGGGGGGAGGGTAGGGTTCAGGGGGAGGGTGGGGTACGGGGGAGGGTGGGGTACCGGGGGAGGGTGGGGTACAGGGGGAGGTTGGGGTACAGGGGGAGGGTGGGGTACAGGGAGGAGGGTGGGGTACAGGGGGAGGGAGGGTTACGGGGGATGGGTGGGGTACGGGGGGATGGGTGGGGTACGGGGGAAGGGTGGGGTACAGGGGGAGAGTGGGGTACAGGGAGGAGGGGGGGTACAGGGGGAGGGTGGGGTACAGGGGAGGGTGGGGTACAGGGAGGAGGGTGGGGTACGGGGGGAGGGTGGGGTACGGGGGGGAGGGTGGGGTACGGGGGGAGGGTGGGGTACGGGGGGGAGGGTGGGGTACAGGGAGTAGGGTGGGGTACGGGGGGAGGGTGGGGTACGGGGGGAGGGTGGGGTACGGGGGGAGGGTGGGGTACAGGGGGGAGGGTGGGGTACAGGGGGGAGGGTGGGGTACAGGGGGGAGGGTGGGGTACAGGGGGGAGGGTGGGGTATAGGGGGGAGGGTGGGGTACAGGGGGGAGGGTGGGGTACAGGGAGGAGGGAGGTACAGGGGGGGGAGGGTGGGGTACAGGGGGAGGTTGGGGTACAGGGGGAGGTTGGGGTTCATGGGGAGGTTGGGGTACAGGGGGGAGGGTGGGGTACAGGGGGAGGGTGGGGTACAGGGGGAGGGTGGGGTACGGGGGGAGGGTGGGGTACGGGGGGAGGGTGGGGTACAGGGGGGAGGGTGGGGTACGGGGTGGGTGGGGTACAGGGAGGAGGGGGGTACAGGGGGAGGGTGGGGTACGGGGGGAGGGTGGGGTACGGGGGGAGGGTGGGGTACAGGGGGAGGGTGGGGTACGGGGGGGGTGGGGTACGGGGGGGTGGGGTACAGGGGGAGGGTGGGGTACAGGGGGAGGGTGGGGTACAGGGGGAGGTTGGGTACAGGAGGAGGGTTGGGTACAGGGGAGGTTGGGGTACAGGCGGAGGGGGGGTACAGGGGGAGGGGGGGTACAGGGGGAGGGTGGGGTACAGGGGGAGGGTGGGGTACAGGGGGGAGGGTGGGGTACAGGGGGAGGGTGGGGTACAGGGGGAGGATGGGGTACAGGGGGAGGGTGGGGTACAGGGGGAGGATGGGGTACAGGGGGAGGGTGGGGTACAGGGGGAGGATGGGGTACAGGGGGAGGATGGGGTACAGGGGGAGGGTGGGGTACAGGGGGAGGGTGGGGTACGGGGGGGGTAACGCTGGGATTTTGGACTATAACCTCTCTTCTTGCTGACAGGTTTACGGGGCAGCGATCCAGTTCTATGAATCGTACGACCGTGACAAACTCTCGGATAAGCAGCGGCTCAGTCTGGGGCTCCTCAGTGTCATCGACCGCAGACCCATTCTCACTAAATCTGTGCAGACCAAGCGGAGTATCTGTGTCCTGTCCCATTGGCCCTTCTTCGATGTCTTCCAGAAATTTCTCACCTTTGTTTATCGCTATTCGATATCGGGACCTCACGTTTTACCCATTGAAAAGTGAGTCTGTACCAAACCACTCTGCACGATCGCTTCTGTCTGTTAATGTCTTCAAAATAAATAATAATTGAAAATGTTCTGACACATTTCAGACACATCTCGAACTTCCTGCACAATGTACCGTTCCCATCTCCACAGAGACCTCGGATCCTTGTCCAGGTCAGTGAATTTACACTGGGGTTAATACTGACAGGAGTGAGTTTAGAGTTTACACGGGGTTTAACACTGACAGGAGTGAGTTTAGAGTTTACACTGGGGGTTAATACTGACAGGAGTGAGTTTAGAGTTTACACTGGGGGTTAATACTGACAGGAGTGAGTTTAGAGTTTACACTGGGTTTAACACTGACAGGAGTGAGTTTAGAGTTTACACTGGGGGTTTAACACTGACAGGAGTGAGTTTAGAGTTTACACTGGGGGTTTAACACTGACAGGAGTGAGTTTAGAGTTCACACTGGGGGTTTAACACTGACAGGAGTGAGTTTAGAGTTTACACTGGGGTTTAACACTGACAGGAGTGAGTTTAGAGTTTACACTGAGGGTTAATACTGACAGGAGTGAGTTTAGAGTTTACACTGGGGGTTAATACTGACAGGAGTTAGTTTAGAGTTTACACTGGGGGTTAATACTGACAGGAGTGAGTTTAGAGTTTACACTGGGTTTAACACTGACAGGAGTGAGTTTAGAGTTTACACTGGGGGTTTAACACTCACTGACAGGAGTGAGTTTAGAGTTTACACTGGGTTTAACACTAACAGGAGTGAGTTTAGAGTTTACACTGGGGGTTTAACACTAACAGGAGTGAGTTTAGAGTTTACACTGGGGGTTTAACACTGACAGGAGCGAGTTTAGAGTTTACACTGGGGGTTAATACTGACAGGAGTGAGTTTAGAGTTTACACTGGGGGTTAATACTGACAGGAGTGAGTTTAGAGTTTACACTGGGGGTTTAACACTGACAGTAGTGAGTTTAGAGTTCACACTGGGGTTAACACTGACAGGAGTGAGTTTAGAGTTTACACTGGGGGTTAATACTGACAGGAGTGAGTTTAGAGTTCACACTGGGGGTTAATACTGACAGGAGTGAGTTTAGAGTTCACACTGGGGGTTAATACTGACAGGAGTGAGTTTAGAGTTCACACTGGGGGTTAATACTGACAGGAGTGAGTTTAGAGTTCACACTGGGGGTTAATACTGACAGGAGTGAGTTTAGAGTTTACACTGGGGTTTAACACTGACAGGAGTGAGTTTAGAGTTTACACTGGGGTTTAACACTGACAGGAGTGAGTTTAGAGTTCACACTGGGGATTAACCCTGACAGGAGTGAGTTTAGAGTTTACACTGGGGTTTAACACTGACAGGAGTGAGTTTAGAGTTCACACTGGGGGTGTAACACTGACAGGAGTGAGTTTAGAGTTTACACTGGGGGTTTAACACTGACAGGAGTGAGTTTAGAGTTTACACTGGGGGTTAACACTGACAGGAGTGAGTTTAGAGTTCACACTGGGTTTAACACTGACAGGTGTGAGTTTAGAGTTTACACTGGGGTTTAACACTGACAAGAGTGAGTTTAGAGTTTACACTGGGGGTTAATACTGACAGGAGTGAGTTTAGAGTTCACACTGGGGGTTAATACTGACAGGAGTGAGTTTAGAGTTCACACTGGGGGTTAATACTGACAGGAGTGAGTTTAGAGTTTACACTGGGTTTAACACTGACAGGCGTGAGTTTAGAGTTTACATTGGGGGTGTAACACTGACAGGAGTTAGTTTAGAGTTTACACTGGGTTTAACACTAACAGGAGTGAGTTTAGAGTTTACACTGGGGGTTTAACACTGACAGGAGTGAGTTTAGAGTTCACACTGGGGGTTAATACTGACAGGAGTGAGTTTAGAGTTTACACTGGGTTTAACACTGACAGGCGTGAGTTTAGAGTTTACATTGGGGGTGTAACACTGACAGGAGTTAGTTTAGAGTTTACACTGGGTTTAACAGTGACAGGAGTGAGTTTAGAGTTTACACTGGGGGTTTAACACTGACGGGAGTGAGTTTAGAGTTTACACTGGGGTTTAACACTGACAGGAGTGAGTTTAGAGTTTACACTGGGGTTTAACACTGACAGGAGTGAGTTTAGAGTTCACACTGGGGATTAACCCTGACAGGAGTGAGTTTAGAGTTTACACTGGGGTTTAACACTGACAGGAGTGAGTTTAGAGTTCACACTGGGGGTGTAACACTGACAGGAGTGAGTTTAGAGTTTACACTGGGGGTTTAACACTGACAGGAGTGAGTTTAGAGTTTACACTGGGGGTTAACACTGACAGGAGTGAGTTTAGAGTTCACACTGGGTTTAACACTGACAGGTGTGAGTTTAGAGTTTACACTGGGGTTTAACACTGACAAGAGTGAGTTTAGAGTTTACACTGGGTTTAACACTGACAGGAGTGAGTTTAGAGTTTACACTGGGGGTTTAACACTGACAGGAGTGAGTTTAGAGTTTACACTGGGGATTAACCCTGACAGGAGTGAGTTTAGAGTTTACACTGGGGTTTAACACTGACAGGAGTGAGTTTAGAGTTTACACTGGGGGTGTAACACTGACAGGAGTGAGTTTAGAGTTTACACTGGGTTTAACACTGACAGGAGTGAGTTTAGAGTTTACACTGGGTTTAACACTGACAGGAGTGAGTTTAGAGTTTACACTGGGGGTTTAACACTGACAGGAGTGAGTTTAGAGTTTACACTGGGGGTTTAACACTGACAGGAGTGAGTTTAGAGTTTACATTGGGGGTGTAACACTGACAGGAGTGAGTTTAGAGTTTACACTGGGGTTTTAACACTGACAAGAGTGAGTTTAGAGTTTACACTGGGGGTTTAACACTGACAGGAGTGAGTTTAGAGTTTACACTGGGGGTTAACACTGACAGGAGTGAGTTTAGAGTTTACACTGGGGGTTTAACACTGACAGGAGTGAGTTTAGAGTTTACACTGGGGTTTAACACTGACAGGAGTGAGTTTAGAGTTTACACTGGGGTTTAACACTGACAGGAGTGAGTTTAGAGTTTACATTGGGGTTTAACACTGACAGGAGTGAGCTTAGAGTTTACACTGGGGTTTAACAATGACAGGAATGAGTTTAGAGTTCACACTGGGGGTTAACACTGACAGGAGTGAGTTTTGAGTTCACACTGGGGGTTAACACTGACAGGAGTTAGTTTAGAGTTTATACTGCGGTTTAATACTGACAGGAGTTAGTTTAGAGTTTACATTGGGGTTTAACACTGACAGGAGTGAGTTTAGATTTACACTGGGTTTTAACACTGACAGGAGTTAGTTTAGAGTTTACACTGGGATTTAACACTGACAGGAGTGAGTTTAGAGTTTACACTGGGGTTTAACACTGACAGGAGTGAGTTTAGAGTTTACACTGGGTTTTAACACTGACAGGAGTTAGTTTAGAGTTTACACTGGGATTTAACACTGACAGGAGTGAGTTTAGAGTTTACACTGGGGTTTAACACTGACAGGAGTGAGTTTAGAGTTCACACTGGGGGTGTAACACTGACAGGAGTGAGTTTAGAGTTTACACTGGGGTTTAACACTGACAGGAGTGAGTTTAGAGTTTACACTGGGTTTTAACACTGACAGGAGTTAGTTTAGAGTTTACACTGGGATTTAACACTGACAGGAATGAGTTTAGAGTTTACACTGGGGTTTAACACTGACAGGAGTGAGTTTAGAGTTTACACTGGCGGTTTAACACTGACAGGAGTGAGTTTAGAGTTTAGACTGGGGGTTTAACACTGACAGGAGTGAGTTAAGAGATTACACTAGGGTTAATACTGACAGGAGTGAGTTTAGAGTTTACACTGGGGGTTTAACACTGACGGAGTGAGTTTAGAGTTCACACTGGGGGTTTAACACTGACAGGAGTGAGTTTAGAGTTTACACTGGGGGTATAACACTGACAGGAGTGAGTTTAGAGTTTACACTGGGGATTAACCCTGACAGGAGTGAGTTTAGAGTTTACACGGGGTTTAACAGTGACAGGAGTGAGTTTAGAGTTTATACTGCGGTTTAATACTGACAGGAGTGAGTTTAGAGTTTACACTGGGGTTTAATACTGACAGGAGTGAGTTTAGAGTTTACACTGGGGTTTAACACTGACAGGAGTGAGTTTAGAAGTTACACTGGCGGTTTAACACTGACAGGAGTGAGTTTAGAGTTTAGACTGGGGGTTTAACACTGACAGGAGTGAGTTAAGAGATTACACTAGGGTTAATACTGACAGGAGTGAGTTTAGAGTTTACACTGGGGTTTAACACTGACGGAGTGAGTTTAGAGTTCACACTGGGGGTTTAACACTGACAGGAGTGAGTTTTGAGTTTACACTGGGGGTATAACACTGACAGGAGTGAGTTTAGAGTTTACACTGGGGATTAACCCTGACAGGAGTGAGTTTAGAGTTTACACGGGGTTTAACAGTGACAGGAGTGAGTTTAGAGTTTACACTGGGGGTTTAACACTGACGGAGTGAGTTTAGAGTTCACACTGGGGGTTTAACACTGACAGGAGTGAGTTTTGAGTTTACACTGGGGGTATAACACTGACAGGAGTGAGTTTAGAGTTTACACTGGGGATTAACCCTGACAGGAGTGAGTTTAGAGTTTACACGGGGTTTAACAGTGACAGGAGTGAGTTTAGAGTTTATACTGCGGTTTAATACTGACAGGAGTGAGTTTAGAGTGTACATTGGGGTTTAATACTGACAGGAGTGAGTTTAGAGTTCACACTGGGGGTGTAACAGGAGTGAGTTTAGAGTTTACACTGGGGTTTAACACTGACAGGAGTGAGTTTAGAGTTTACACTGGGGATTAACCCTGACAGGAGTGAGTTTAGAGTTTACACGGGGTTTAACAGTGACAGGAGTGAGTTTAGAGTTTATACTGCGGTTTAATACTGACAGGAGTGAGTTTAGAGTTTACACTGGGGTTTAATACTGACAGGAGTGAGTTTAGAGTGTACATTGGGGTTTAATACTGACAGGAGTGAGTTTAGAGTTCACACTGGGGGTGTAACAGGAGTGAGTTTAGAGTTCACACTGGGGGTGTAACACTGACAGGAGTGAGTTTAGAGTTTACACTGGGGGTTTGACACTGACAGGAGTGAGTTTAGAGTTTACACTGGGGTTTAATACTGACAGGAGTGAGTTTAGAGTTTACATTGGGGTTTAATACTGACAGGAGTGAGTTTAGAGTTTACACTGGGGGTTTGACACTGACAGGAGTGAGTTTAGAGTTTACACTGGGGTTTAATACTGACAGGAGTGAGTTTAGAGTTTACATTGGGGTTTAATACTGACAGGAGTGAGTTTAGAGTTCACACTGGGGGTGTAACAGGAGTGAGTTTAGAGTTTACACCGGGGTTTAACACTGACAGGAGTGAGTATAGAGTTTACACTGGGGTTTAACATTGACAGGAGTGAGTTTAGAGTTCACACTGGGGGTTTAACACTAACAGGAGTGCGTTTAGAGTTTACACTGGGGTTTAACACTGACAGGAGTGAGTTTAGAGTTTACACTGGGGGTTTAACACTGACAGGAGTGAGTTTAGAGTTTACACTGGGGGTTTAACACTAACAGGAGTGCGTTTAGAGTTTACACTGGGGTTTAACACTGACAGGAGTGAGTTTAGAGTTTACACTGGGGGTTTAACACTGACATTTGGGCTGACTATTGTGCGTTTTTTCTGTTCCAGCTCTCTCCGTATGACAATTTGCTGATATGCCAGCCTGTATCGTCCCCACTCTTACTCAGGTACGTGTTCCCGTAGTTAATTCACCCTCTGGGAGGTAGAGAAGTCGAGAATAGGCCCGAGCGGCACCATTCGCGCCCTCCAGCCCACCTCGCCAGTCGTTATGACAATGGCTGGTCCTCTCTCAACGCCCAACACCAACGCTCTCCCCATGCCCCTCACTGCTGTCTTTAGAGTCTCGAAATCCATGTGACTCGCTCTTTAACTTACTCAGTGACCTGGCCTCCACAGCCCCTTGTATCCACTCCGTCCGGCCCAGTGAGAGTTTGATACATTTCGGATAGATCCCCCCACCCGCCTCATTCTTCCCGACACCAGGGAGAGCAGGCAATGTCGGTTATTACTCGATCTTCCTGTCCCCCCCCCCCGCCCATTTCCCTCTCCCCACTGCCCTGATCGACTGCCGCCTTGTTAACGTGTGTTCCCCGTGTTTTTCTCTCTCCCTCTCCCTCTCTCTCTGTACTCTCTCTCTCCTCAGTGGGGCCAGTTACTTCACTCTCCTCCAGAACCTTGGGGCTGAGAACACCGTCACCCTGCTCCTCACAGTCCTGATCGAACACAAACTGCTCATTCACTCACTGCGCCCTGCTGTCCTCACCAGTGTGTGCGAGGCACTGGTGTCGGTGAGTCTCTCGTTAATCTATCGTGTTTGTCAGTGGCGACTGGGACCGACGCACGAGCCGACTCCAGGAAGTGGGGGGGGGGGGGGATGTGGGGAGTTGGAAATGCATCGGCCCTTCCTTCTTTGTCACGCTCAGAATCCTGTAGCCCCCTCCCTAACAGCACGGTGGGTGGACCTACGTGTCGGCGGCCCACCGCCGTCTCCCCGGCAAGTCGGAATGGGCAATAAATGCCGGTCACACCCACACTTCTCACCCCCCCCTCCCCCCCTCCTGCATTGAGGTGATGTCCCGTTGTCTGAGATTTCACCCCATCGAGGCGGGGGTGGGTGGGGGGAGGGGGTGCTTTCTATACACCCAGTCACTGTCATTCAAACTCGGAAGGACCTGAATGAAAATCGCTTATTGTCACAAGTCAGCTTCAAATGAAGTTACTGTGAAAAAAACCGCTAGTCGCCACATTCCGGCGCCTGTTCGGGGAGGCTGGGACGGGAATCACCCAGTAACCATCTCTATTCGACGGAGGATGGGCCTAGTTTCTGTCAAATCCTCTCGCGAATGGACCCCTGGGGCTCTGATAACCCGCTGCTGAATCTGTGCTGTACTCCCATCAGGGCCTTGCTGCCCAGTGGTGTAGATGGTGCTGGAGATGCGATCTATCCAGAGCTTTCTGTAATTGTAGTAACTTCCCTCAATGTTATACACGTTCTGTACTCCATTCCCAATTGAAAAGTCGCTTTGTCTTGAGTGCGATTCATATTTTCTTTCCTCCTGTCTCTCCCTCCCTCTCTCTCTCTCTCTCTCTCTCTCGTTCTCGCTCTCTCCCATTTTCTCCCTCCAGATGATCTTCCCGTTCCACTGGCAGTGCCCTTACATTCCGCTCTGCCCACTCAACCTGGCCGACGTGCTGAGCGCGCCGGTCCCCTTCATTGTCGGCGTGCATTCCAGCTACTTCGAACTGTACGACCTGCCCCAGGATGTGATCTGCGTCGATCTGGACACCAACACCATCTCACAGTGAGTCGGCAACCCCTGCGTAAACGGAGCGCTCACCCAGAGCAGGGGGTCCCCCACCCAAACCTGAGCAGGAGCAGTGATTAATATTGAATATTGGGAGGGGGAGCAGTGATTAATATTGAATATTGGGAGGGGGAGCAGTGATAGAACATAGAACATTACAGCGCAGTACAGGCCCTTCGGCCCTCGATGTTGCGCCGACCTGTGAAACCACTCGAAAGCCCATCTACACTATTCCCTTATCGTCCATATGTCTATCCAATGACCATTTGAATGCCCTTAGTGTTGGCGAGTCCACTACTGTTGCAGGCAGGGCATTCCACACCCTTACTACTCTCTGAGTAAAGAACCTACCTCTGACATCTGTCTTATATCTATCTCCCCTCAATTTAAAGCTATGTCCCCTCGTGCTAGACATCACCATCCGAGGAAAAAGGTTCTCACTGTCCACCCTATCCAATCCTCTGATCATCTTGTATGCCTCAATTAAGTCACCTCTTAACCTTCTTCTCTCTAACGAAAACAGCCTCAAGTCCCTCAGCCTTCCCTCATAAGATCTTCCCTCCATACCAGGCAACATTCTGGTAAATCTCCTCTGCACCCTTTCAAATGCTTCCACATCCTTCCTATAATGCGGCGACCAGAATTGCACGCAATACTCCAAATGCAGCCGCACCAGAGTTTTGTACAGCTGCAACATGACCTCATGGCTCCGAAACTCAATCCCTCTACCAATAAAAGCTAATACACCGTACGCCTTCTTAACAACCGTCTCAGCCTGGGTGGCAACTTTCAGGGATCTATGTACATGGACACCGAGATCTCTCTGCTCATCCACACTGACAAGAATCTTACCATTAGCCCAGTACTCTGTCTTCCTGTTATTCCTTCCAAAATGAATCACCTCACACTTTTCTGCATTAAACTCCATTTGCCACCTCTCAGCCCAGCGCTGCAACTTATCTATGTCCCTCTGTAAATTGTAACATCCTTCTGCACTGTCCACAACTCCACCGACTTTAGTGTCATCTGCAAATTTACTCACCCATCCTTCTACGCCCTCCTCCAGGTCATTTATAAAAATGATAAACAGCAGTGGCCCCAAAACAGATCCTTGTGGTACACCACTAGTAACTGGACTCCAGTCTGAACATTTCCCATCAACCACCACCCTTTGTCTTCTTCCAGCTAGCCAATTTCTGATCCAAACCACTAAATCACCCTGAATCCCATGCCTCCGTATTTTCTGCAGTAGCCTGCCGTGGGGAACCTTAGCAAACGCTTTACTGAAATCCATATACACCACATCAACTGCTTTACCCTCATCCACCTGTTTGGTCACCTTCTCAAAGAACTCAATAACGTTTGTGAGGCACGACCTACCCTTCACAAAACCGTGTTGACTATCTCTAATCAAATTATTCCTTTCCAGATGATTATACATCCTATCTCTTATAAACCTTTCCAAGACTTTGCCCACAACAGAAGTAAGGCTCACTGGTCTATAGTTACCGGGGTTGTCTCCACTCCCCTTCTTGAACAAGGGGACAACATTTGCTATCCTCCAGTCTTCTGGCACTATTCCTGTAGACAAAGATGACTTAAAGATCAAAGCCAAAGGCTCAGCAATCTCCTCCCTAGCTTCCCAGAGAATTCTAGGATAAATCCCATCCGGCCCAGGGGACTTATCTATTTTCACACTTTCCAGAATTGCCAACACCGCCTCCTTATGAACCTCAAGCCCTTCTAGTCTAGTAGCCTGAATCTCAGTATTCCCCTCGACAACATTGTCTTTTTCCTGTGTGAATACTGATGAAAAATATTCATTTAGCACCTCTCCTATCTCCTCGGACTCCACGCACAACTTCCCACTACTGTCCTTGACTGGCCCTACTCTTACCCTAGTCATTCTTTTATTCCTGACATATCTATAGAAAGCTTTAGGGTTATCCTTGATCCTACCTGCCAAAGACTTCTCATGTCCCCTCCTGGCTCTTCTTGGCTCTCTCAGTCCTTCCTAGCTAACTTGTAACTCTCCAGCGCCCTAACTGAACCTTCATGTCTCATCTTTACATATACCTCCTTCTTCCTCATGACAAGTTTCGACTGCTTTAATAAACCACGGTTCCCTTGCTCGACCACTTCCTCCCTGCCTGACAGGTACATACTTACCAAGGACGCGCAGTAGCTGTTCCTTGAACAAGCTCCACATTTGAAAATGAAAATCGCTTATTGTCACAAGTAGGCTTCAAATGAGGTTACTGTGAAAAGCCCCTAGTCGCCACATTCCGGCGCCTGTTCGGGGAGGCTGTTACGGGAATTGAACCCGCGCTGCTGGCCTGCCTTGGTCTGCTTTAAAAGCCAGCGATTTAGCCCTGTGCTAAACAGCTTCATTTCCATTGTGCCCATCCCCTGCAGTTTTCCTCTCCATCCGATGCATCCTAAGTCTTGCCTCATCGCATCATAATTGCCTTTCCCCCAGATATAACTCTTGCCCTGCGGTAGATACCTATCCCTTTCCATCACTAAAGTAAACATAATCGAATTGTGGTCACTATCACCAAAGTGCTCACCTACCTCCAAATCTAACACCTGTCCTGGTTCATTACCCAGTACCAAATCCAATATAGCCTCGCCTCTAGTTGGCCTATCTACATACTGTGTCAGGAAACCCTCCTGCACACATTGGACAAAAACGGACCCATCTAAAGTACTCGAACTATAGCGTTTCCAGTCAATATTTGGAAAGTTAAAGTCCCCCATAACAACTACCCTGTTGCTTTCGCTCCTATCCAGAATCATCTTTGCAATTCTTTCCTTTACATCTCTGGAACTTTTCGGAGGCCTATAGAAAACCCCTAACAGGGTGACCTCTCCTTTCCTGTTTCTAACCTCAGCCCATACTACCTCAGTAGACGAGTCCTCATCAAACGTCCTTTCTGCCACCGTAATACTGTCCTTGACTAACAATGCAACCCCTCCCCCTCTTTTACCACCTTCCCTGAGCTTACTGAAATATCTAAACCCCGGCACCTGCAACAACAATTCCTGTCCCTGCTCTATCCATGTCTCCGAAATGGCCACAACATCGAAGTCCCAGGTACCAACCCATGCCGCAAGTTCACCCACCTTATTCCGGATGCTCCTGGCATTGAAGAAGACGCACTTTAAACCACCTTCCTGCCTTCCGGTACACTCCTGCAACTTTGAAACCTTAATCATGAACTAACTATGCTCAACCTCCTGT